>NW_023270504.1:16439308-16601706 GCF_011800145.1 Mirounga leonina
TTTATTTATTTATTTATTTATTTATTTATTTATTTATTTATTTATTTATTTATTTATTTAAGAGCGACAGAGAAAGCACAAGCAGGGGGAAGGACAAAGAGAGAGGGAGAAGCGGACTTCATACTGAGCAAGGAGCCTGATGCGGAACTTGATCCCAGGACCCTGAGATCACGACCTGAGCAGAAGTCAAACCGATTGAGCCACCCAGGCACCACTCTTCCCTCACTTTCAACAGATGACTTCTCCCCTCATGTCCTATTTAGTAAGTACAAAGACTTGGTTGGTAAATCTTACAGTCTACCACCATTAGGCTTACCAATACATTTCTTTTCATAATCTTTCCTATGCCTATTCCTATGGCAAGAAAGGTAGCTCTGAACTCCAGCCTCTCATGTTTTACTACATTGTTGTGGTGACAGTTAAACATGTTAAACGAATCTTTCTCTTCCCTTTCATAGTCACATTTCTTCACAGATTCAACACTTAATATTTCCACTTCTTAACATCCTACTCATTCCTCAACCCAGTGTAAACTGGCCTCTTTCCACTACACCATCAGTAAGTGCTCCTTAAAACAAATGGAAAATTTCATTCCTTATCGGCCTCGATCTCACAGTGGCTTTTGTTTTTGTCATTTATCTTTCTTTTTTCTTGTTTTAAAAATAATTGAGAGGTGAAATTCACAAAACATAAAATTAACCATTTTAAAATGAGCAATACAATGGCAGCTGCTCATTCACATTGTTGTACAGCTACAAAACATTTTTATCACTCCAAAGCAAAATCCCTTACCCATTATACAGTTTCTCCCTATCTCCACCTTTCTCTCTGGCCCTAGCAACCACCAGTAAGCATTCTGTATCTATGGATTTATCTATTCTGTATATTTCATATGTCAAACGGAATCATATAATATGTGGTACTTGGGCTTCTTACACTTGGCATATTTTGGAGGTTCATTCACATTGTAGCTTCAGTGCTTATTATCCTTGAATAGTATTTCATTGTATGTACACACCACAATTTTCTTATCCATTTATCTCCCTTTCTTCTTGAAACATACGTTTCCTATGGTTTCTGGCACACTATACTACATTTTCCTCCTACTCTTTGTAGGCCCAACACTTAGCATAACACCTTAGAGATTCATCTACACTATAGCATACATCAGTACTTGATTTCTTTTTATCAGTTAATAATATATTCCATTATATGCATTTGCCACATTATGTGCAAGTGTGTGTGTGTGTGTGTGTGTGTATTCATTCCCCTACCACCACCAAACTGCAAGACCTGCATCTCTATCCCAGATATTTCTTCTGAGCTCCAGACCCATATACTATATGGGCGAATTAGATATTGCCACTTGATAATCACACATATACTTGTCATAAATATACCTGAAACACAACATGAAAAAACTATACTTTCCAAAAGACCATGCATCCTTTTATTCCACATCCCCCTGCTCATTAAATGGCACTGCCATTCACCCTGGTAGCTAACTTAAAAATCTAGGTATTATTCTTTTTTTTATTTGCCCCCTCTTTCCTCTGTCACATTTAATCACCATTTTTTTTTTAGTTTATCTTTTTAATATTTCTTGAATCCAATCACTCCACTCCAACACCATTAGCATTAACCTTGTCCAAGACACCATCTTGGCTCCTACAGATTGAAATGAGTGTTTTTTTCAGCTGACGCCCAGGCCTCCAGGCACAGTCTGTTTTCCACATTGCATCTAGAGTAATCTTTCTAAAACAAGTTTTGTTGTCAAACCTATAATAAAGAAATCTCTTCAAATGCTTCACATTGCCCTCAGGATAAAATACAAATTCCTTTAAAAATGCATAGATCCTTTAAGTATTGATTCTGCTTACTTCTCTCTGGCCACCTTTCCCAGCATTCTATATCCCATGCATAATAGATTAATTTTAGTTCTTGGTCAGGGCTACACATCTCCCTTCATTTAAAGGTCTTTGAACAAGCTGCTTTCTCTGTCTAGAACACTCTCCTCACACAAATAACCCACTACTTTCATCTTACCAATTCTTACTCATCTCTAAAAGGTCAAGCCTTTCCTTTTTGCCTTCAATAGAGATTTTATTCCAATGCTGTTTGGGTTGCCCTACAATCTGAATGACTGGTGTACTGTGTTAGCTATTCTGCCTTTGTCTCAGCCTCATGGTCCCTACTTTCTGTTGGGTAGACCATGTCTTTTTGCATCTTTTTTTGACAATAATAAAGCACAGTTTTCTAAAACTTTCGTTATTTGTGAATGAAAACATTTTCAGATAATATACTTCTTTTAGTCTTCTTCCCTTTTATTGGTAGGAAAGTATATCTTTAAAGACTGTGATTGAGTTTCAATAAAACAAATTTCCTGCACTCCCACCAACCTTCCACCACTTCATACCTTAAGGTCAGTTTATGTAGAAAGACAATACACCCAACATGAAAAGGTATTTCAAGGTACCCTTGCACAAGTTTGAGCTTTGGAAATTTAAATTTGAGGATTGTGATAAAAAGGAAAAATCATGGAACAGTCTATTAATTAGACCAATAGACTAATCAGTCTTTAATCAAAATTCAAAAAAATAACAATTGAATACAAATAGTAAATATACCTCATTATGAAAAGTCTCTTAACATGATTTGTACAAAGATAATACAAACTTTTTTTCTACTTATGATTCTGAGTGTTCTAAATATGGGTTTGTAAAAGGTAGTCAACTAGAAAATGCAAAGAAAACAAAAGTTTTTCTGAAAAATCTCCCAAGGAAACAAAGTACTGGCCTGAAAAAATAAATCAAAAGCCCACAACAAATATTAGTGTCAGGGTACAAAGCAGTGAATAGAATTGGAAATGAACACTTTGATTTCACTGTCTGGTCCAAGTGAAATAATAAAACAAGCAGCGTGACTGATGAAAAAGAAACTAGACTTTCCCATAAGTGATCCACATTTCTGAATCACCCACATGTGACTTTTAAAAAGTATAGTGTTTTCAGTATTGAAACAAAGTGAACAGTGCTGCTTTATCTTTTTAAAGTCCACAGAAGACACATTAGCATATTCTATAATTTAACATTTAAAAATCCCCTTATATTGTGTAAGGCTCATATAAAATGAATTCTAATATGAATGCACCAAGATATGGTGGAAAGAATCTTGTATCAATGTTCAAAGACCAAAATTCTAGCCTAAGACTTATGACCAACTATATAATTGTGAACAAAGCATCTAACTTCTGGTTTGTCTGTGCCATATTTTCTTCTCCTATGAAGTAATGAGTGGTTGGGACTAAATGGTCTCCAAGATCACTTTCAGCTCAAATTCTAGCATGGAATAAAATTGAAAAGCAAATGTACTTTTCACTAAAATAATTACTTGCTATTGAGTATAATTGCTTCCTTTTGGTAAAAGGACATGCTCATTATACTCATTTTTATGTACATAGCACTGTTTTCTATTTACACAGTGTGCCTATAAAGCCATGTGATGTTTTTTGAATAAGCATAAAAGCACTTACTCTTCCAAATGAGTCTAGTCCCATCTTAGATGGCTAAGTGTAGAGTTGCAGACTTCTACTGATGCTGAGATATGTTGGCTTGAAACTCTTAAAATTATCTACCAAATTAAAAATACATAAGTTTGAATTCACTTAATATTTCATGCATTTATTCGCTTATCAAAGATATCCTCTCTACAAGTAAATCTTACTCTTTTGACTGTGTTTTTTATTTTTTTCTAGTAATAATGAGAAGTATTTCATAGCCAGGATTGGACATGAAGATAGAGTGATAAAGTTGGATAAATTTGGTTTCTAAAATGTGTGATTTAATTATAATATACAAAGATGAATTTTCTTGTGTGGCTAGTAAAATAGTAATTAAAAAAAATCTCAAAAGAGTGATTCTAAATGTGGTTTGAAAAATATCAACATATTTAGAATAAATACATGAATTCCCAGGGAGAATACTTTGAAGTTTAACATTTCACTGATTACGTAAGTTCTACTATAGTTTGTTTAAAAAAATCAGTTTCATTACTCTATAAACAGACATTTATAATAAACATAAAAATAAAATTTGTGTTCTGAAGAGTCTATATATACAAATATATATATATAATTTGCTAACTTTGGAATTCCAGTTTCTTCATCACTTTTTATCTTAAACCGCCTTCATCTCCAATTTCCAGAATAAATAAATAAATGATTAAAGGCAAATTTGGAAGTTTCCTTAGTAGAGCTATCTTTAAGCACTGTGTAAGAGTAGATACTTAATGGAAACTTACTCCTATGGCCTGAATACCAGCCTTCACCTTCTTGTCAATACCATGACAAACTCTTCACCACACTTACACTTTTCTTGAAAGCAAGTCACATTTGAAAAGAGGCAAATATTATCATTTATCCAGATGTATTTTTTTCACTTCATAAATTCTTTGGGACAGGACATTGAGAAAATATATTTTATTAAATCATAATTTGTGTTTCTTAGAGAAAACTACTGTTTTTCCTTATAGATCATAAATGACTTCAAATCCTACAACTTCTAAAACCCATGTACATTTTTCTTATTAAAACAAAAATGACACAGATTACTACTGTTAAAATCTAGATTTTCCATGTGAAAAAGTCTTTTTTAATTTCTGAGAAATGCAAAAGAAAAAAATATTTATAAAATAAAAAATACAGCTGAGTTACTTCCTTCCATTCTCAAATTTTAGTCCCTTCCCCTGTCATATGATTCTATACATTCTTTCAAACTTAATTTATTAATCTAGATATATTTTACACTCTACATTCTACCGTATTATTTTTCCACAGTCGATACAAATCCTTTTAAATAGGACTTTTTTGTTTGCTATTGTTTAACATGATTTGTTAGCATATTTGACTTAAAATCTAGTCAAAGGGAAAAAAAACTGGCAGATTTGTTTTTTTATTTGGGTTTTGCTTTTATATTATTGTCAATCCTGAGTCAACATCCTGTTATAATCAACCATAGATTTGTGGTCACTTTCTGGAGGAAAATTTTAAAATAGCTGTGGATAAAGTTGCAAACTACTATGTATCATAATTTTACTTAATTCAAATTTTCACTTTATACTAAAAGTAGCAAAGTCCTACAAAGTTCCTAAAAGTTTATGGTATCCATCAGGCTAAAGGATCCTGGCCGAATCATGTATAATGGAGGTCAACAGAACCAATGATCAGTTATTCTCCAAGGTGAGCTCCATCCTTTACTAGAATAGAAAAAGCTTTTCCCATGTGTACTTAACACAGGTTTCTAAGGAGTTTATGTGTGTGTTTCTCATTCTAATTAGGTAGTATACCAGCAACCAATGAAAAATGCTGCTCTTTACCCATGAAAGAATAACTCAACAGAAGGAATTTCCTGTGTCTCATAAACTCAGCAGGATTACTTGAACCCCCACCCTAATATATGAAAAGTAGACTTGAGATTCCAGAATCTATCCTTCCACACTTGCTTCAGCCCCAAAGTGAAAGCATTTAAAATCTAGCTAATTTTTACTCAGTATTAAGGTCTGTCTTGACATTATTCACCTGGAAAGTCTTCCCTGGTCATCTGAGACCAAGTTCAGTGATGCCATTTATGTTCCCAGGGTACCTTCTACTAATCCTCACTGTAGCATTTAACAAGTGCATTACAATTTCTCATTTCCAGGTGTGAGCAAGGACCATGTCTTAGTCACTGTTGTATTTCCAATTCATTCTACAGTTCTTGGTACATACTTGGTAATAAATACTCTATTGAATCAATTCTCACTAAAAAGTGTTTGCCAACCCCTTTTACCCTTAGAGTAATATGTAATCATCCACAGCTTTCCAACTAACTAATGCTGATCTTTGAAGCCAGTTTCTCTACCAACATATCAGGAATTGGTAACACTGAAAGCAAATTCCTGGAATCTCAACCTTGTTCATGACCCTTCACTCTTTGAAGACTGCTCTTTCATGTTCACTCAACTCATGTTATACCAAAATACAAGCTTCTTAGCCTTCATATGGGACTCTTGTTCTTGGGTACTGACCTTGGCTTTCCTCTGCTTGGATTTGCCAACTGCCATTTAGACTTGTTCATTTTAAAGTATCTTCAGAAACAACACACCACATATGACTGTTCTTGGTCCAGAACTTGGCGTTGGTTGAGTTTATCTTAGTCTTTGTGGACAGGAATTTCACAATATAAGCATTTGATAAGGTTTTATGTCCATGACATGACATGACAACAGTGCTCTTCTAATTTCATTTTCTATTTCTGCAATACACTAAACTTTCTTCCTATCATAATACCTTCCTAATAAGATAAAGATTAAATAATATGTTGAAGGTAAATATTTTATTTTAATCTTGTCAAATTATTAATGTTTTAACAAGTAACATTTTATTATTATGGATAAGTGTTATAAACATATAAGATGTATAATTATTTGTTTTTATTTTCTTATTTTCCCAAATTCTTACGATAATCCAGGTTTTTGTCTCCCCATATCTACCACTAAAATGAAAGTAATAATACTAGGTAACTGTGAATGAGTCACGGTAGCCTCCTCCCACAATTCTTCCCCAACTTAGTCTCTTGGGGAAAGTATGAAAAGAGTCTTAACTGTTTTCTATTTAGCTCATAGCAGTATACAATAATAAATATTAATTCCACTATTTTACTTTGTCTTTGCTCTATCACATTATTTCTCCAGTGGTATCAAATAGGAAAGCATGTGAGTTCAGGTTAACCCAAGAGAATTAGGAGGATGTTAAGCACAAGCATATGAAAGTCACTGTCATCTGATAAAAATACATTTAATATATTTACTCCATAATTTAGGGAGATATCATATAAATATATAAGTACATATATATATATGATTTGCACATACTAATTTTTTTTTTTTTTACTAGACACTACAGTTTGTTAAAAATGAAGCTTCAAGGGCTATTCTGACTTACATAATTCTGAAGAAAAACATTCTGGACTAGTATTCCAACATATTTTCCCATAAAACTAGCCATGCTTGAGAGCAAAAATGAATAATGAATGGAGACAAGGAAGAGAGAAGAAAACGAAGTGCTCAGCAAAAGACAAAAAAAAAAAAAGTATCAATGATTACCTAAATTTAATTAAAATAAAATCTTTTTTTGTGAAGTTGCTCAAAACTGCATTATTAAAAAAATATTAAAGACAGAGTGATCTATGACCAAAATATGTTTTAAAATTTCCTTCAACTGGTAATATATTTAAGTAGCATAACTGGACATCTTACCTGGACTAGTGTGTTTGATCTAAGGGAAAGTGATTTATAGAGAGTAAGAAGGTTTCTGGAACTACATTTAAGTATGACTTTTATTGGGGTTCAGACATATATGAGCATGATTTGCAAATACTGGGACAGTCTGGCAAAAGATTATTTGCAAAGGAAGCTGAATAGCAGTCTAGTCTCTTAGGAAAGAATATGCCCTTAAAAATAAAGAACTGTCCTGCTGAATTTGAACAGGTAGATAAGAAAGCTTTAGCTGCTGCAAAGAATTGGAACTCTTAAAAAAAAAAAAATGGAGTTGTTATTACTAGAATCTGTTTTCAGTCATTAGATCATGCCTTGGTTCTAGGTTGAACTATAGCATAATTCAAACACAATTTTGGTATCCTGAAGGGTTAGATCTGCTTCCAATAGCAAATCATTGTACCTGGTGGGGACTGTGGTCTAGTAGGAGTGGTGGCCATTGTCAGGCACCACAGTATGAATACCACAGAAGTAGATGTATACCTGAGCATACAGGAGATTCTCTCTGATACTCCAAGAAATACTTAAGGGAAACACGTGATTTACATGAAAAGAGAGAACCTGAGCCAGGCTAATCTTAACGCAATAAGATATTTTCTAAAATGTGAAGAGGTTTGAGTCTACCAATCTACAAGATTTCTAGGCCCATTCGTTCCTTAATGTAACACTGATTTTAAAATATTACTGGAGTGACATCAGCAAGATGACAGAATAAAAGTTTTCAGCCATTATTATCCCACAGGAACACTGATTTTGACAACCACTCAGAGACAAGAGCAGCATTGTGGGAGTCTAGGGGTATAGCAGAAAAGTTCCAACACACCACTAGAATAAAAATTTTGAGAACAGATGTATCAATAAAGGTAAGAACAGTATCACTCTACTTGTGTTACCCTCCCCTAAGGCAGCACAGTTCATTGTCAAGATGGGACCCCCTCAGCCCACAATTTCTCCCACTGGGAAAAGAATGTAGTGAGTGAGTGCCCAATTTTCCCAGCTATCTGGCACACAGCCCAAGAAACTCACTTCTTTTTTCTTACCTCATCCAGAATACCCATGGGTTTGGCACCCAGACTACTAAGGATCAACACAACTAAGTGTTTGGAAGAGGCTGAGAGCAAGGTGGAGAGGTGGAGACTTAGATAACAAGGTTTTGAACTCAATAACAGGCCACTAATTCTAATACTTGCTTTATGGACTCTTTTTTTTTTCAGGGGAAACACCTGGAAAACCTTGTCTGCAGACTATGCTAACTGGCTGATGAGCACCCCCAATACTCTGAACATTTAGCCAGCTTCCCATGCACACCCTCAGGGATGTCAGGTGTATTTGCACGTGACTTGCAAGCACATGCAGACAGCCAGTTTGACTTGGCAGGATTGAGAGAAGTCACACAAACTAGAGCATTTAAGGGTAATACTCTAGGGAAAATAAACAAGAGGCTCTCAGAATCTGGTTAGACTTTGTAAGATTGAAAGAAGGCATACCATATTAAGAAATCCCCCCTTGGGCTCCTGGGTTAAGTGTCGGTTAAGTGTCTCCCTTCCCCTCAGATCATGATCTCATGGTCCTGGGACTGAGTCCTGTTTTGGGTTCTGCACTCAGTGGGGAGTCTGCTTGTCTTTCTCCCTCTCTCTCTCTCTATCAAATAAATAAATAAAATCTTAAAAAAAGAATTCCTCCCTTAAGGAAGCAAGAGGTGTGGAGTCAGTGTATCCCTGGATATGACCCGTGAGAGCCTCTAATCCCTCACCAGGATTCTGAACGGTGAAAATGCTTTTCACCTGAAGCCAGTCAGGAAAGGCTGGAGGAGGTGTTTTCTTTCTCAAAAGGCAAAGACAGAAAGGCAAAAAATCAAGGGCCCTTGACACCACTAAAAGAATACAATAATTTTCTAGTAACTAACCCCCAGAAATATATAACTATGACTTGACCTGATAAAAGATTTAAAATAATTGTTTTAAGAAAGCTTAGTGAGGGGCACCTAGGTGTCTCAGTTGGTTAAGCATCCAACACTTGATTTGAGCTCAGTTCATGAACTGAGGGTCATGAGATCAAGACACACATCAGGCTCCATGCTCAGCAGACAGTCTGCTTGAGATTCTCTCCTCTCCCTCTGCCCCTCATCTCTCCCTCTCTCTCTCTCTCCCTCAAATAAATCTTTAAAAAAAAAAAAAAATTTCAGTGAAATTCAAGAGAACAGAGGCAAAATCAGGAACTCAACACTGAAATACAAGAGAACTCAACAAAATCAGGAAAATGGTATGTGAATAGAAAATTCAACAGAGGTAAAAATTTAAAAAAAATTCTAGAGCTAAAGTATACAATGAATGAATGAAAATACAATACAGCACATTGAGAGCAGACTCAAGCAGAAGTAAAAATATGTAAACTTGAAGACAGGTCATTTGAAATCTGGTCAGATGAGGAAAAAAAAAAAAAAAGGAATTAAAGAAAATGAAGAAAGTCTGCAGGCATATCACCAAGAGAATTAATATATATATTGTGGAAGTCCCAGAAGAAGGAGAAAGAAAGAGGAGGAGCTTATTTAAAGAAATAATAACTGAAAACTTCCAAATCTTGGGAGATATATGGACATCCATTCATATGAAGCTTGAAAGTTCCCAAAGGGGTATAACCCAGAGGTATAACCCAAAGAGGACTTCAACAGGACACATTACAATTAAACTGTCAATAAATTAAAGACAAAAAGAGAATTGTGAAAGCAGCAAGAGAAAAAATACTCATTATATACAAGGCAGCGTCTATGGGTATAGCAGCAGATTTCTAAGCAGAAACTTTGTAAGCCATGAGAAGTAGTAAAAGAATAAAACTAACAAGAATGCTTTAACTGCCAAGGCATCCTTCAGAATGAAAGATACAGACTTTCCCAGACAAACAAAAGCTAAAGGATTTCACTACTATAATTGTTTTAAGGGAAAAAGAAAGGCTAAAAAGAGTTCTTCAAACTAGAATGAAAGGATGCTAATTAGCAACATAAAAATATAAGAAATTATAAAACTCATTAGTAGAAGCAAGCAGGTAGTCAAATTCAGAGTACTCTATTACTATAATGGTGGTATGTAAATCACCTTTAACTCCAATATAAAGGTTAAAGACAAAAGAAAAAAAAATAACTATGGGGGCGGAGCAAGATGGCGGAGGAGAAGGAGACTTAAATTTTGTCTGGTCCCAGGAATTCAGCTAGATAGGGATCAAACCATTCTGAACACCTACGAACTCAACAGGATATCGAAGGAAACAATAGCAGCAACCCTCTGAACAGAAAAGCGACCACTTTCTGGAAAGTAGGATGTGCGGAGAAGTGAATCTGAGGCGATATTCGGGAGGATAGATGGCGGCGGGGGGGTGGTGCACCTCGGTGGGCCGCTTCTGGCAAGTGATAAGAGCAGCGGAGCACAAAATCGGAACTTTTAGAAGTCGGCTCCACTGAGGGATGTTGCTCCAGTGGCTAAGCTGGGGGGTGGTAGAACACTCGCTGGGACAGTGTGGTCTCAGGACCCTCGGGGTCACAGAAAGACCGGGGGGTGCCTGAGTGCAGCAGAGCTCCCAGGTATCGGAGCAGGGAAGCCGGCTGCAGAGACGGCGCCGAGGTGCAGGCTCTCAGCTTGGGGTTGCCATAAACCGTGATCCACAGCACAGTCAGGCCACTGCTCTTCCAGCAGGGACCCAACAAGCAGCAGATCCAGGGAGATCCCCCTTCTCCCCGGGAGGAGTGGCATGGGAGCGCACCACAGGGATCTGCTGGGTTTGAAGACTCCACACTGAGTCAGGTGCCAGAGATAGAAATGCTTGGTCATAGGCCGGGTGAGCACGGAGTGCAGCCAGAGACCGGGGAGATGGGAGTGACTGCTTTTCTCTGGGGGCTCACTGAAGAGCAGGGCCCTGAGTTCTCGGCTCCTCTGAGGTGGAGATTGGGAGGCCACCATTTTCATTCTCATCCTCCAAAGCTGTATGGAAAGTTTGCAGGGAACAAAAGTTCCCAAGAGCAAACAAGGGCAGATGACTTAGGCCACCCCCCGGCAAGGGTGGGGCAATTACGCCTCTGGCAAAGACATTTGAGAATCACTGCGACAGTCCCCTCCCCCAGAAGATCAGCAAGAACAGCCAGCCAAGACCAAGTTTACCGATCAACGAGAACAGCAGAATGCCAGCACTAGGGGAATACAGCACACAGAATTCACGGCTTTTTTCCCCGATTCTTTAGTCTTTCAAAGTTAATTTTTTTAATTTTCTTTTTTTTTTGAATTTTTCATTTTCTCTCTCTTTTTTTTTTAAGATTGTATTTATTTATTTGAGAGAGAGAGAGAGTGAGCACGAGAGCAGGGAGCGGGAGAGGGAGAAGCAGATTCCCCGCTGAGCAGGGAGCCCGATGCAGGACTCGATCCTGGGACTCAGGATCATGACCTGAGCTGAAGGCAATCGCCCAACCAACTGAGCCACCCAGGCACCCCATTTTCTCTTTTTCGACCATCTTATCAATCCCTTTTTTAAAAATCTTTTCTATTTTTCATTTTTAGAGTCATATTCTATCCCTTCACAGTAGTTAACCTTATTTTTGGTATATATATAAACTGTTCTCTCTTTAAAATTTTGGGATACAGTTTCTTCTAATAGACCAAACTATACCCTAAATCTCTAGTTATGGTTTTGTTCTACTCTCCTGGTGATCATATTCTCTCCCCTATTTTTTTTTTTTAATTTCTCTTCTTTCTTTTTTCAACCAACTTCTTATCAATTCCTTTTATAAAATCTTTTATAATTCTCATCTTTACATTCATGTTCCATCCCTTCATCGTATTTACCCATACTTTTGTACATATATAAGTTTTTTTTTTCTTTAAAATTTTGGGAGGCACTGTCTTCTAACAGACCAAAATACACCCAAAAGATAGTCTGTGGCACTGATCTATGCACCAGCCTCATTATATTTGATCATATTCTCTTTTTTTTATCTTTTTCTTTTTCTTTTTTTTTTTTTTTCTTTTTTCTTTCTTTCCCCTTCTTTTCCCCCAGTTTCAGGTCTCTTCTGATTTTTTTTAGTGTATATTTTCTGGGGTCATGTTACCCTGTTAGCATTTTGTTCTCTCATTCATCTATTCAACTCTGGACAAAATGACAGCACGGAAAATATCACCTCAAAAAAAAGAACAAGAGGAGTGCCTGGGTGACTCAGTCATTAAGCATCTGCCATGGCTCAGGTCATGATCCCGGAGTCCTGGGATCGAGCCCCACATTGGGCTCCCTGCTCATCAGAGAGCCTGCTTCTCCCTCTCCCCACCTCTCTGCCTACTTGTGCTCTCTCTCTAGCTCTCTGTAAAATAAATAATAAAATCTTAAAAAAAAAAAAAAAAAGAACAAGAGGCAGTACCAACTGCCAGGGACCTAATCAATATGGACATTAGTAAGATGTTCGGTACTAGAGTTTAGAATGATGATTATAAAGATACTAGCTGGGCTTGAAAAAAGTATGCAAGATATTACAGAAACCCTTTCTGGAGAAATAAAAGAACTAAAATCTAACCATGTCGAAATCAAAAAGGCTATTAATGAGGTGCAATCAAAAATAGAGGCTCTAACTGCTAGGATAAATGAGGCAGAAGAGAGATTTAGTGATATGGAAGACTAAATGATGGAAAACAAAGAAGCTGAGAAAAAGAGAGATAAACAACTACTGGATCATGAGGGCAGAATCCAAAAGATAAATGATATGATAAGATGAAACAATATTAGAATGATTGGGATCCCAGAAGAAGAAGAAAGAGAGTAAGGGGGAGAAGGTATACTGGAGCAAATTATAGCAGAGAACTTCCCTAATTTGGAGAAGGAAACAGGCATCAAAATCCAGCAGGCAGAGAGAAACCCCCTCAAAATTAACAAAAATAGGTCAACACCTCGACATCTAATAGTAAAATTTAGGAGTCTCAGAGACAAAGAGAAAATCCTGAGAGCAACTCGGGACAAGAGATCTGTAACTTACAATGATAGAAACATTAGATTGGCAACAGACCTATCCACAAAGACCTGGCAAGCCAGAAAGGACTAGCATGATATATTCAGAGCACTAAACGAGAAAAATATGCAGCCAAGAATATTATATCCAGCTAGGCTGTCAATGAAAATAGAAGGAGAGATAAAAACCTTCCAGGACAGGCGCACCTGGGTGGCTCAGTCGTTAAGCATCTGCCTTCAGCTCAGTTCATGATCCCTGTCCTGGGATCAAGCCCCACACACAATACAATACAATAATAGTAGGGGACTTTAACACACACCTCACTGAAATGGACAGATCATCTAAGCAAAAGATCAACAAGGAAATAAAGGCTTTAAATGACACACTAGATCAAATGGACTTCACAAACATATTCAGACATTCCATCCCAAAGCAACAGAATACACATTCTTCTCTAGTGCCCATGGAACATTCTCCAGAATAGATCACATCCTAGGTCACAAATCAGGTCTAAACCAGTACCAAAAGTTTGGGATCATTCCCTGCCTATTTTCAGACCACAATGCTTTGAAAGTAGAACTCAATCACAAGAGGAAAGTCGGAAAGAACTCAAATACATAGAGGCTAAAGAGCATCCTACTAAAGAATGAATGGGTCAACCAGGAAATTAAAGAAGAATTGAAAATGAAAACACAACTATTCAAAATCTTTGGAATGCAGCAAAGGCAGTCCTAAGAGGAAAGTATATAGCAATACAAGCCTTTCTCAAGAAACAAGAAAGGTCTCAAACACAGCCTAACCCTACACATAAGGAGCTGGAGAAAGAACAGTAAATAAAGCCTAAACCAAGCAGAAGAGAAATAATAAAGATCAGAGCAAAAATCAATGAAATAGAAACCAAAAGAACAGTAGAACAGATCAACAAAACTAGGAGCTGGTTCTTTGAAAGAATTAACAAGATTGATAAACCCCTGGCCAGACTTATCAAAAAGAAAAGAGAAAGGACCCAAAAAAATAAAATCATGAATGAAAGAGGGGAGATCACAACCAACACCAAAGAAATACAAACAACTATTAGAACATATTATGAGCAACTATATGCCCACAAATTAGATAATCTGGAAGAAATGGATGCATTCCTAGAGATGTATCAACTACCAAAAGTGAACCAGGAAGAAATAGAAAACCTGAACAGACCTATAACCACTAAGGAAATTGAAGCAGTCATCAAAAATCTCCCAACAAACAAGAGCCCAGGGCCAGATGGCTTCCCAGGGGAATGCTACCAAACATTTAAAGAAGAATTAATACCTATTCTTCTGAAAATGTCCCAAAAAATAGAAATGGAAGGAAAACTTCCAAACTCGTTTTATGAGGCCAACATTACCTTGATCCCAAAACCAAAGACCCCATCAAAAAGGAGAATTACAAACCAATATCCCTGTTGAACATGGATGCAAAAATTCTCATCAAAATACTAGCCAATAGAATCCAACAGTACATTAAAAGGATTATTCACCACGACCAAGTGGGATTTATCCCTAGGCTGCAAGGTTGGTTCAACATCCACAAATCAATCAATGTGATACAATACATTAATAAAAGAAAGAACAAGAACCACATGATCCTCTCAATAGATGCAGAAAAAGCATTTGACAAAGTACAGCATCCTTTCTTGATCAAAACTCTTCAGAGTATATGCATAGAGGTTACATACCTCAATATCATAAAAGCCATCTATGAAAAACCCACAGCGAATATCATTCTAAATGGGGAAAAACTGAGAGCTTTCCCCCTAACGTCAGGAACGTGGCAGGGATGTCCACTATCACCACTGCTATTCAACATAGTATTAGAAGTCCTAGCCACAGCAATCAGACAACAAAAAGAAATAAAAGGCATCCAAATCGGCAAAGAAGAAGTCAAACTCTCACTCTTTGCAGATGATATGATACTTTATGTGGAACACCCAAAAGACTCCACCCCAAAACTGCTAGAACTCATGCAGGAATTCCGTAAAGTGGCAGGATATAAAATCAAGGCACAAAAATCAGTGGCATTCCTATACACCAACAACAAGACAGAAGAAAGAGAAATTAAGGAGTCGATCCCATTTACAACTGCAGCCAAAACCATAAGATACCTAGAAATAAATCTAACCAAAGAGGCAAAGAATCTATACTCAGAAAACTATAAAATATTCATGAAAGAAATTGAGGAAGACACAAAGAAATGGAAAACCGTTCCATGCTCATGGATTAGAAGAATAAATATTGGGAAGATGTCAATGCTACCTAGAGCAATCTACACATTTAATGTAATCCGTATCAAAATACCATCCACTTTTTTCAAAGAAATGGAACAAATAATCCTAAAATTTGTATGGAACCAGAAAAGACCCCGAATAGCCAGAGGAATGTTGAAAAAGAAAAGCAAAGCTGGCGGCATCACAATTCCAGACTTCCAGCTCTATTACAAAGCTGTCATCATCAAGACAGTATGGTACTGACACAAAAACAGACACATAGATCAATGGAACAGAATAGAGAGCCCAGAAATGGACCCTCAACTCTATGATCAACTAATCTTTGACAAAGCAGGAAAGAATGTCCAATGGAAAAAAGACAGTCTCTTCAACAAATGGTGTTGGGAAAACTGGACAGCCACATGCAGAAGAATGAAACTGGACCATTTCCTTACACCGCACACAAAAATAGACTCCAAATGGTTGAAAGACCTCAATGTGAGACAGGAGTCCATCAAAATCCTAAAGGAGAACACAGGCAGCAACCTCTTTGACCTCAGCCACAGCAACTTCTTCCTAGAAACATCGCCAAAGGCAAGGGAAGCAAGGGCAAAAATGAACTATTGGGACTTCGTCAAGATAAAAAGCTTTTGCACAGCAAAAGAAACAGTCAACAAAACCAAAAGACAACCGACAGAATGGGAGAAGATATTTGCAAATGACATATCAGATAAAGGACTAGTATCCAAAATCTATGAAGGACTTATCAAACTCAACACCCAAAGAACAAAAAATCCAATCAAGAAATGGGCAGAAGACATGAACACACACTTTTCCGAAGAAGACATCCAAATGGCCAACAGACACATGAAAACATGCTCAACATCGCTCGGCATCAGGGAAATCCAAATCAAAACCTCAATGAGATACCACCTCACACCAGTCAGAATGCCTAAAATTAACAAGTCAGGAAACGACAGATGGTAGCGGGGATGCGGAGAAAGGGGAACCCTTCTACATTGTTGGTGGGAATGCAAGCTGGTGCAGCCACTCTGGAAAACAGTATGGAGGTTCCTCAAAAAGTTGAAAATAGAGCTACCATATGACCCAGAAATTGCACTACTGGGTACTTACCCCAAAGATACAAATGTAGGGATCCAAAGGGGTATGTGTACCCTGAAGTTTATAGCAGTAATGTCCACAATAGCCAAACTATGGAAAGAGCCAAGATGTCCATCGACAGAAGAATGGATTAAGAAGATGTGATGTGTATATATATATATACAATGGGATATTATGCAGCCATCAAAAGGAATGAAATTCTGCCATTTGCGACGACGTGGATGGAACTGGAGGGTATTATGCTGAGCGAAATAAGTCAACCAGAGAAAGACATGTATCATATGATCTCACTGATATAAGGAATTCTTATTCGCAGGAACCAAACTGAGGGTTGCTGGAGTGGTGGGGAGTGGGAGGGATGGGGTGGCTGGGTGATAGACATTGGGGAGGGTATGTGTTATGGTGAGCACTGTGAATTGTGTAAGACTGTCGAATCACAGACCTGTACCTCTGAAACAAATAATACATTATATGTTAAAAAAAAGAAGCTAGTAGGAAGGGAAAAATGAAGGTGGGGGAAATCGGAGGGGAAGACGAACCATGAGAGACTATGGACTCTGAGAAACAAACTAAGGATTCTAGAGGGGAGGGCGGTGGGGGATGGGTTAGCCTGGTGATGGTTATTAAAGAAGGCACATACTGCATGGAACGCTGGGTGTTATATGCAAACAATGAATCACGGAAGACTACATCAGAAACTAATGATGTAATGTATGGTGATTAACATAATAAAATAAAAAAAATAACTATAGCTACAATATTTTGTTAATGGATCCACAATGTAAAAGATGTAAAGTGTGACATCAAAAACAAAATGTAGTGAAGTGTAGAGTTTTTGTATGCAAATTGTTATCAACTACAAGTAGACTGCTATATTTTATATAAGTATTGTGGTAACCAAAAAAAAAAAAAAAAAAAAAAACCTTACAGCAGATACTCAAAAGATAAAGAGAAAAAAAAAAATCAAAGCATTCACTATAGAAAAGCATAAAATCACAAAGGAAAACAGCAAGAGGAAGAGACAAACAAAGGAAATACAAAATAGCCAGAAAACAATTAAGAATATGGTAATAGTTAGTCCTTACATATACTTTAAATATAAATGGATTAAATTTTATAATTGATAGACACAGAATGGATAAATGGATGAAAACAAGATCCAACTACAAGTTGCCTACAAGACACTCACTTTAGTTTTCAAGACATATATAGATGAATGTGAAGGATTTAGAAAGATATTCCATGAAAATGGGTACCTAGAAAGAGCAAGGGTAGATATATTTTTTAGTCAAAGATAGACTATCATCCAGACAGAAAATCAATAATGCAACATTGGGCTTTACTACACTTTAGACCAGATGGACTTAACAGAGATTTACAGAACATTCCAATCCATACCAACAGAATACATCTTCTCAACTACATATAGAACATTTCCCAGGAGACAGATCATAGTTAGGCTACAAACAAGTCTTAACAAGTTGAGGAGTAAAATCATATGAATTGTCTTTTCTGAACACAGTAGTATGAAAGTAGAAATCTATAAAAGGAAAAAAAAATTGGAAAATTCACAAATATGTAAACATACATACACATACTCCTGAACAACCAAAAGGTCAAAAAGGAATCAAAAAGGAAATCAAAAATTATTTTAAAACCAATAAAAATGGAAACACCATATACCAACACTTGTGGGATGCAGCAAAAGCAGTTCCAACAGAGAAGTTTACAGCAACAAACATTTACATTAAGATAAAAGAAAGATCTCGGGCCACCTGGGTGGCTCAGTCGTTAAGCATATGTCTTTGGCTCAGGTCATGATCCCACGGTCCTGGAATCGAGCCCCCCATAGGGCTCTCTGCTCAGAGGGGAGACTGCTTCTCTCTCTTCCTCTAGGCATGGAAAGAAATAAAAAGCATCCAAATCAGAAAAAAAGAAGTAAAAATGTGTTTGTTTACAAATGACATGATCTTACATATAGAAATCCTTGAAAACTCCACCAAAAAATCATTTGAGCTAATAAACATGTTCAGTACAGTTGCCGGATATAAAATCAATATACAAAAATCAGTCGTGTTTATGTACACTAATAATAAACTTCTGAAAAAGAAATTAAGAAAACAATCACATTTTCAGTAGCACCAAAAATAATAGATAATTAGGAATAAATTTAAGCAGGTATAAGCTCTTTATAATAAAAACTATAAAATACTGATGAAAGAAATTGAAGAAGACACAAGTAAATGGAAAGATATTCTGTGCTAATGACTAGAAGAATTAAATATTATTAAAATGCCCATGATACCCAAATAATAGATTCAATATAATCCTTATCAAAGTTCCAATGGAATTTTCCAGAGAAATAGAAAAAAAATACTAAAATTCATAGGGAACCACAAAAGTCCCCAAAGAGACAAAGCAATCTTGAGCAAGAACAAAGCTGGAAGCATCACACTGCCTGATTTCAATTACTGGGTTTTTTTTTTCTTTTTTTTTTAACAAACTCTATACCCAATCAGGACTTCAACTCATGACCCCAAGCCAAGATCAAGAGTTGCATGCTCTACCAACTGAGCCAGCCAGGTGGCCCCAACACTGATTTCAGAATATACTACAAAGTTATAGTAATCAAAACAGTAAATTAAAAACTGGCATAAAATAGACACATAGGGCGCCTGGGTGGCTCAGTTGGTTAAGCGACTGCCTTCGGCTCAGGTCATGATCCTGGAGTCCTGGGATCGAGCCCCGCATCGGGCTCCCTGCTCAGCAGGGAGTCTGCTTCTCCCTCTCCTGCTCCCCCCTCTTGTGCTCTTTCTCTCTCTCAAATAAATAAATAAAATCTTTAAAAAAAAAAAAAAAAGTAGACACATAGATCAATAAAACAGAACAAAGATCCCAGAAATAAACAACACATTTACAACCAACTGATTTTTGACAAAGGTGCCAAGAACACACAATCGGGAAAGAAGAGTCTCTTCAACAAATGGTATTGAAAAAACTGGATATCCATATGAATAACAATGGAACAGAACCCTTATCTCACACCATACATAAAAATAAACTCAAAATGGATTTGATTAAAATGTAAGACCTAAAACTGTAAGAGTATTAGAAGAAAACATAAGAAAATAGCTTCTTGACATTAGTCTGGGTGATGATTTTTTAGCTATAATCCCAGAAACACAGTCATAAAAAAAAAAGATAAATGGGATTGCACCAATCTATAAAGTTATTACACAGGAAAGGAAACAACACCAGAATGAAGGGACAGTCTATGAAATGGGAGAAAATATTTGCAAACCATATACAGGCATACCTCATTCTATTTTGCTTCACTTTACGGTGCATCACAGACTGTGTTTTTTGTTTTGTTTTAGTTTTAGTTTGTTTGTTTGTTTTTTACACAAATTGAAGGTTTGTGGCAACCTTGGGTCAATCAAGTCTGTCAATGCCATTTTTCCAACAGCATTTGCTCATTTCATGTTACGGTATCACTTTTGGCAATTCTCACAATATTTCAAACTTTATCATTATATTTATTATGATGATCTATGATCAGTGATTACAACTCACTGAAAGCTCAGATAATGGTAGTATTTTTTAGCAATAAGATATTTTATAATTAAGGTATATACATTTTTAGACATAATGTTTTGCACACTTAATATACTATAATATAGTGTAAACATAACTTGTATATGCACTAGAAAACCAAAAAAATTATTTGACTTGCTTTATGTGTGATATTTGCTTTATTGTGGTGGTCTGGAACCCAACCCACAAGATCTCTGAGGTATGCCTGTATCCAATAAACAATTTCCAAAATATATAAGGAACTCAAACAACTCAATAGCAAAAAGCAAATAACCTGATTTTAAAAATGGGCAAAGGACTTGAGCAGTTCTCAAAAGAAGGCATACGAATGACCTATAGGTATCTGAAAAGGTGTTCAATTTCACTAATCATCAGAGAAATGCAAATCAAACCACAATGATCTATCAATTCCACCTGTTAGAATGGCTACACTCAAAAAAGAAAACACAGGTTAGTCATGATATGAAGTAAAGGGAAATCCTGCTATTTGTAACAACATGGATGAACCTGAAGGACATTGTGCTAAGTGAAATACATTGGGCACAAAAAGAGTGAAATAAGTCAAACAGAGAAAAACATGTATCATATGATCTCACTAATATGAGGAATTCTTAATCGCAGGAAACAAACTGAGTGTTGTTGGAGTGGGGGGTGGGGTGGGAGGGATGGGGTGACTGGGTGATAGACACTGGGGAGGGTATGTGCTCTGGTAAGCGCTGTGAATTGTGCAAGACTGTTGAATCTCAGATCTGTACCTCTGAAACAAATAATGCAATATATGTTAAGAAAAAAAAAGAAGAAGAAGAAGGTAGCGGGAGGGGAAGAATGAAGCGGGGGAAATCGGAGGGGTAGACGAACCATGAGAGACGATGGACTCTGAAAAACAAACAGGGTTCTAGAGGGGAGGTGGGTGGGAGGATGGGTTAGCCTGGTGGTGGGTATTGAGGAGGGCACATTCTGCATGGAGCACTGGGTGTTATGCACAAACAATGAATCATGGAACACTTCATCTAAAACTAATGATGTAATGTATGGGGATTAACATAAGAATAAAAAAAATTTTTTAAAAAGACAAATATTATATGATCTCACTTATATGCAGAATCTAAAAAAGCAAAACTCATAGGAACAAAGAATAAAATGATGGTACTGGGGCTGGGGATGAGGTTGGGGGGATGCGGAGATGTTAGTCAAAGGGTATGAACTTTCAGTTATAAGATGAATAAGTTCTAGAGACCTAATGTACGGCATGGTAACTATACCTTATAATAATATATTGCACAGTTGAAATTTGTTAGAGTAGATCTTAACTGTCCTTCCCTCACATACACCCACACATACACACACACACACACACACACACACACCACAGTAAATATGTGAGGTACTGGATATGTAACTAGCTTGACTGTGCTAATCATTTCACAGTATATACATATATCAAAACATCACATTAAATAAACTTAAATGCATACAATTTTTATTTGTCAATCATACCTTAATGAAGCTGAAAAAATAAAAAATAACATTAAATATCCCAGAACAATGTTAATTTGTTTCCCAACTTCATTCAGGCTCCCCTTGAAACCCTCAGAACAGAATCCAATAGGCATAGATACCCAGTACCTTGAATTTAAACTAGGCTATAGTGGAGTCTGGGTGGCTCAGTCGGTTAAGCATCTGCCTTCAGCTTAGGTCATGATCCCAGGGTCCTGGGACCGAGCCCTGCATCAGGCACCCTGCTCCATGGGAAGCCTGCTTCTCCCTCTCCCACTCTCCCTGCTTGTGTTCCCTCTCTCACTGTGTCTCTTTCTGTCAAATAAATAAATAAAATCTTTAAAAAAATAAAATAAACTAGGCTATAGATACAGAGTCTCATTTATCAAACATAAGTAGGATACAGGGAATTTAGCAAAGGCCAGTGGTATGAGGGTATAAAACCTGAAAGGTATAGAAGTAAGCCTCTCACAGGTGACCAGCTGCAAATATAATTAATATATATTTCTACTGGGCACCTGGGTGGCTCAGTCGGTTAAGCATCTGCCTTCGGCTCAGGTCATGATCCCAGGGTCCTGGGATCGAGCCCCGCATCGGGCTTCCTGCCCAGTGGGGAGTCTGCTTCTCCCTCTCCTTCTGCCACTTCCCCCTGCTTGTGCACTCTCTCTCCTTCTCTCAAATAAATAAAGTTTTTAAAATATATATATTTTTTTCTGTCAAATGCATGTACATGCATTGTTGCAAGCATTTATGTGCATTAACTCAATCCTCACCACCACAATTTGAAATGGGTTATTATAATGGTAAAGATAAGGAAACTGGGGCACATGGGACATTAACCCACCCCTAGAAAATGCAAGATGTGGAATGAGAATCCAGGCAGTCTAGTTACATGGGTCATGTCCTTAACCTTTACTTCCTGGCTAAATTTCAAGCCCTTCCATAAGGGTTATATCATCTTCCCTCTTCTTTCCCTGGAAAGGCTATTCATCTTCTGTTACTAGCCAGCATCTTCTTTTAAAGAAGGTAATTTGAGGATATTCAAAGGCTCCAAAATTCTAGATGAGGAAAAAAGGGTATTGTTCCTGATGGAATCGCCTCTCCATACTTTATATGACATTTTGAAAAAGTTGTTTTAAATCCCTCTAGTCATTTTACTTTCTATTTCCTAGGGAAAGAAACCACATTTAATCTTTTCTTCAGAGAAAAAAATTACCCTATATTACTGATACAGAAAGAATTCCTATAATATCAATAGTTTGTGAAGTACGCTAAGCCAAGTGGTTTCACAGTTAGGAAAATCTCCCCTCCCCCAAACCTATAAACTTTCAGAAACAAGGCAGGAATTATATGTTTTCTTGTAAGACTCCATAAAGGTTACTTTAGTAAGTAACTTATAAGTTACAGACACATATTACTGTTGAGGGAAAAGTAATTTGTTGTAATCATTTTTAATTATAGTTATTTTTAATTATCTTTGCTATGTGTAAACATTAAAAATACAAACAGTGCTGCTATAGCACAGATGGTTGGTGCTTGTTACCCAGGCTGTCAAGCATCACTTGAACACCACTGCCTCCTTTTCTCTAATTGTAAGGAAAAGCAATAAAGTTGCTCCTTGGAAATAATTTTCATGTTTGAGAAAACTTGCTGTAACTAAGGGTGGGAAAAGCAATTTATGGAAAATTTTGTCAGCCTTTTTCTCTCCCTCAGCAACATTTTTAAACTCCTCTTCACTTGAGACCCCCTTCACTCCTAATGGTTCTGGTTTACCCAGCAGTCAACCTCCACATGTCCATGCTTGGTTTAGCTTTGAATCAGTCAACTAATCAAAAACCTGTAATGGTTTAAAAAAAAAAAAAAAAGTCCCCTTTCAAAACTTGAATACATGCACTGAAGGGGGCAATATGAAGTGTGCAGATGGCACCAATGTTCCAAATACCTGGTTTTATTCATGTCCACACACAAAACACAAAGTAAAATTAAATAACATTCCAAGATTTTAACACTAAGTAGCTCTGGTGTCAACACATGATTAAAAAAAGCTCAAATTTTTTCAGTTATTAACATGAGAACTATTATATCCGCCACCTGGTTGCCAGCACTAAAGTGGGTCAAACTCCAGTTTGAATACTCCTCAAATAAAAGATAAATTTCCTCTGTGAGCTTAAAGCCAAAGTCAAAGACTACATCATAATCCGAATGTTAAATCTGTCTGATCAATGCAAAGAAAAAAACTACTCTTGGCTTAGCTCGACACTGGTCAATACATTATATTCCCATTTATTTTTTTAACTATTGGTCAATATTTAATGTTGTCTATGCAGGCATGCTGGACTGCAGCCATGGCAAAAAAAAAAAAAAAATCTTGATAATCAGCTTTGCACAGAAAATAATATTCTCTGCAAACATGGAATTGTAACCAAAGATCAATTCAGTTTCCTAAAAAAAGGAATTCTACCCATAAAAATGAAAATGAGCATAAAATATTAAAAAGAATATGATCTGATGGCAGTCTATATCAGCTTTGGTGATAATAAATGGGATAATAATTATCTACACTGACCCACCAGCTTTATTACCAATCATTCTGATGATCTGGGAGGGCAGAAAAACATGCAAGAAAAATAATCATAACATTTATTTTCTAACTTTCTGTATTTCTGTATGTCTTAGGTCATTTAAGTACTAATCTACAGAAAGATACACAAAACACAAGATATAAATATTTAGGTAATCTCTTCTCATATGTAGATACATGAGATAAGTTAATGAGACAGAAAGACATTCACCCAGAAGTTGAGGAAGAAAACTCTAAATTTGAAAAAATAAAAGTTACATTCTTTAAATCCAAAAATAATTGTTAATGATGAGTACTGAGATAATTAAAAATCAAATTTTAATTCATCACTGAAGGTGCCAGATGGACAGTCCCAGAGTGCATGTCTGTTTTTATCACAGAAGCAAGTTACAAAGACTACTCTGCCATTTCATGCCAATTTTATATTTAATGATGAAATTGCCCTTATTAAAACCATAATACTTTGCTGAGAATATAGATGAGTAGATGAGTTATAGAGCACTCTCCTCTTAACTTTGGGACTATGACAAATAGCACAGTCAAGATTAAACCCTACTTACTCTGAATATACCCCATAAGGAATAAGCTAGAACTTAACAATTTCGCATCCATTATTTAAGTTAGTGTCTATTACATGAATCAGAATTTTGAAGTACCATAAAAGCTTATTTTAATTGTATGGACAAGTAATTTAATTATATGCCCAGTGTCTAGCCTTGTAAAGATAATGAGTACAGCAATATATTCTTTAGAAAACAAATAAAAGACCTGATAAAAAGTCCATGGGCTTCTGAGTATAGTCTTTATAAAATAACACATAATGCATATTTTAAAAATTTCCAAATGATCAGATACATAACAGTAATTGTGTTCACTATATATAAAAATATAATAAATTCAGATAACACTCTTTTTCTTAGTTGTTTAATCGTTTATATTGCTCCCCTGGGCTCTCACTCACTAGTTTGGTATTTATACATCTGGCTCTCCCTCTTGTCCCTGAAGTCCACTGAAATATTATTTTCTGATCTACTGTCCTCAGCCAGTCCAACTTCACATTTAACCCTAATCATTTCCCTGATCTTGGAAAACCTGTATTTTAGGTAAGAAATGATTCCTCCATTCTCCTTATGGCAGCAAACTTCTCATTACAAAATTATCCATACCCCATCCATGACCTGCCTTCCAGGCAAGAAATTGCCTTCTGGCTTAAATGTCAAATGTCAGCCCTACAGTTAGGTCAAGACATTGGCCCCATGCTACTTAATCTGACTTCTACTCAATCTCACCTCACTTTCAACCATTTGCATAGTTGGCTAAGGGACTTTCATAATTCAAACCTAACTCCTAAAGCAACTCAAGTCCAGAAGTAGGCAATCCAGGACTCATGCGGTGGCTCAATAATTGCCTTTGTCTTATCCTCCAATGTTAGATGTAGGTAGCCTTTCATTTCTATTCTTGTGGTCTCCAGACTGTCAAGTGACTGCTTATCTTCCAGACATCATGGCTACATTCCAGGCATAAAGAAGAAAAGAGGAATACAAGGAGCAGTACCTGTATCATTAAAGTGAAAACTTTCCTAGAAATCCTCATTCTGTCTCTCATTGGAGCTGTAGCATACATCTTATCCCCACTGCAAGGAAGTCTGGGAAGCAAATATTTTTAGCTGTTATATTGGTTCTCTGAACATAATCAGGATTCTCTTGGTAAGGGGACAAGAACAATGCATTAAGTGTAGACAGCCAGTTTCTGCCATGTCTAGCAAAGAACACTGGGCTTGTTTCATAATCTACAAGAAAGGCCATACAATTTGGATGAGCATTAATAGGTTAAAAATAAGTTATTCTTTCCTACAAGTCTCTCATAACTTTAAAATTACAAAAACAGTTATTTATTGGATTATTCATCTTAAGAGAAAACTGAGTGTTGGGCAATTTTATTCACTTTGATTACAAGCAATTGGTCAGCTTGCCTGGAAGATTAGGAAGCTCTATTCAATACATTTTACAATTCTCTTAATATTCCTCTATCCCAGCTGGCTCCTTTTCATGGTTCAGAAGTTAAAGAGTAGAAATGGCATAAATTTATTGGTCTAAAAATGAGTTACAAACTTATGAATATGACTGGTTATAGTACAGGGAATACTAGGTTAGATATGCTAATCCTGAGAAAACAGTTTGCTTCTGTACAGGATTCCCTCTATTTGATGACTGTCAGAAAGCTTGCAGCCAAATTTGGGATCTGCTCTGATCAAATTTATAGGGCTTCAGCAGTACTTTTTTTTTTTTTTTTTTTTTTTTTTGCCAGAACTACTTCTTGACTCCATTTTTCTTAGGTACATATAATTTATGCTCTCTTACCATGTTATGTACATCTTCATAATCTAAGTCTTCCAAAAAGGTAGAATGAAAATAAAATATAAATAAGAATAAAAATATTCTTGTATAGTGAAGCATTATATTATATATAAGTAAAGCAAATATTTTCTACACATGGTGCATTGTGTTATGAAACCTGAAGGCACACAAGATAATTGGAACATGTCACTATTCACAAGAATCATATATACAGATCGATCTATTATTTATCTACCTATCTACCTACCTACCTACCTTCCTCATGTGAAACAGCAAAGTTCAGTTTGCAAATATGGAACTATTAGTGAAATTTAAGGGTAAATTAAGAGTAGACATCTGCTGGGTGGTGTCAAATGGGAAATCAGTAAAGATTACAGGATTCAGAAAAGATGAGTATGAGGTGACACTGAAAAAAGTGAGACACGGTTGAAAGAAGTGGGGAACCCTGCAGAAAGAGAGTGTGGAAGAGTGAAAGGCACAGACATGGAAGTGAGCACATCACATGGAGAGCCATATTATGTGAGTGTGTTAAGGATCCATAAAGACATATTAGACTGATAACAGGAGGACTTACAAGGCAGTAAGTGGAGAGCCTTCTGTTTGATTCAGCAAGAAACCAGAAACCACATCATTCTGGAACTGGAAAGGGATGTGATGAAACAGTGTTTCAGGAAGATTAATTTTGTAAGCACTATGAAGAATGGATTGGCATGAAACTGAATCGAAGGAGAACAGCTAGGAGTCTGTTGAAACAATCCATGTGTGAAGTTATGAGGGCCAGGACAAAAATGGTAACTGCTGAAATGGAAACAAGTAAAAAAAGTAAAGAGTCACTATATGAAGCATCAACAGTCTCCAGATGAGAATTGGAAGTTAAGCTGAGTTGTGGCAGCACTGACCATGTTTATAATGGTGCATATATCATTATCCACTTCTACAGATAGAGGGGTTTACAAATAATGAACCCTGTATCTACAATTTCTACCAAGTCTAAAATAATCCCACAGTTACTATAATTTGTGCTCTGATGACTTCATGAAGATGGTTATTTCTTTATTCTTTTTTTTAAAAAAGATTTTATTTATTTATTTGACAGAGAGAGAGAGAGCGAGAGCAGGAACACAAGCAGGGGAATCGGAGAGGGAGAAGCAGGCTTCCCATGGAGCAGGGATCCCGATGTGGGGCTCGATCCTAGAACCCCAGGATCATGACCTGAACCAAAGGCAGATGCTTAATGACTGAGCAACCCAGGTGCCCTGGTTATTTCTTGATTCTAATTATACTGGTAGTTTCTGAAATAAATCACTGGTCTATCAACTCTGAAATTTGTCTCTTATTTGGCCTCTTCTTCACAAAGTGCTTTTGCTTGTACCACAGACTGATGATAAGCCTAAAAAGGTCCAAAGAATTATGCCACACTGCCCAAAAGTCATAGTAACAGATCTTTTAAATGGGTCTGGCTACTCATATTTAAAATTTCGAACAGCATTATGCCTTCCAGATCTGATGAAAATGACTGACTGGTTACTAAAATCCATGCTTTCCCCTCTTCCTGGAAACTGATCTTGACTGCATCTTCTTTCAGGGTGACTGTGTGACTGAGTTCTTGCCAACGGATTGTCACTAGAATTGTTGTTCACCACTTCCAGGGTTTACCTGACCACCCACATCTCCTCTTCCATTCTGTGAATTTCAAAATTTGTTCTATGAATTTCAATTCCAAGTGACTTTGTAAACCACATGCAGCAGTAAAGACCTCAATCAGCTGTCAGCCTGGATCTATGAAAAATTGTACAAAGGTATATATAAATATATATAAATATATTTCTGTTTAAATATAAACTTCTCCTTAAGCCATTATATATATATAATATATGATATATATATATATATATATATTTAGGCTCTATTTGTTAGAGTAGTTAGCCCACCCTAGTACACCAGGTATCAGATTTCCCCTTGAAAATGCTATTTGACACACATACACAAAAATCATGGCTGTGATTGAATCCCTTTAGATGACAGTAAATATCAGGTTGAACAACAAATTCCAGCCAAAATTGAAAATGTTTAAAAAAAAAAGCTTCTGTAATCTTCCAAATTTTGTTTGGAAGATTACAGAAAACCCTAAAACCCTGGAGCTAGGCTATATTTGCAGGATCCCAAAATCATATAAAAAAAATAATAAAGCAAGTAGCAGGAAGCAGATCTAAGAAAAGATGCAGGCATAAGCTGAATAGTGCATCAAACTAAGCATGTTTAAATGGTAGACGATGGAATCAGTAATGAAAGAAAAAGGAACAAATTAAAACATCTATAGGTCACAATACTGTGTGCTCCAAAAGAGAAACTATTAGTTATTACTTGATATCTTACCCCTTCCTATTATTTGTAAATATTTTTGATGTATGGCACATATAAATTGCAGAAATTCTAAATTAGAGTTTGCTAAATTTTTACAATGCAAATATACCCTCTCATGCACTTCAGTCATTTTCTAGCCCCAGAGCTAATTACTCTTCTGACTTTTATCACAATGAATATATAAGTGAAAGCATATAAAGTATATATTATGTCTGCTTCTTTGTTCTATATTGAAATATATATATTGATATATAATATCAATATGTATGCCAACACTATTAAAATAGTTTTTTTTTTATTTTTGTATAGTATTCTATTCCATGAATAGAATTAATTATTCATTTATTCATTCTAATATTGATGGATATTTGGGTTATTTCCAGTTTGGGGCTATTATAAATAATGTTGCTAAGAAAATTCTTTTTTTTTTTTTTTAAGATTTTATTTATTTATTTGAGAGAGAGAATGAGAGACAGAGAGCATGAGAGGGAGGAAGGTCAGAGGGAAAAGCAGACTCCCTGCCGAGCAGGGAGCCCGACGCGGGACTCGATCCCGGGACTCCAGGATCATGACCTGAGCCGAAGGCAGTCGCTTAACCGACTGAGCCACCCAGGCGCCCTGCTAAGAAAATTCTTGCGCGTGCATTTTGGTACACATTTGCACGTATCACTGTTGAGTAGAGTGAGTACAGGTGGAGTTGCAGAGTCAAAATACATTCCTATGTTCAGCTTTAGAAGATATTGACAGTTTTCCAAATTTACTTTAGCAATTCTCATGGCCACCAGCAGCATACAGCAGTTTCAGTTGTTCCACATCTTTTTTTTTTTTTTTTAAGATTTTATTTATTTGACAGAGAGAGACACAGCGAGAGAGGGAACACAAGTAGGGGGAGTAGGAGAGGGAGAAGCAGGCTTCCCACAGAGCAGGGAGCCTGATGCGGGGCTCGATCCCAGGACCCTCGGATCATGACCTGAGCCGAAGGCAGCCACTTAATGACTGAGCCATCCAGGCACCCGTAGTTGTTCTACATCTTTGCCAACATTTGATATTATCAGTTTTTCAAACATTAACTGTTCTGATAATTAGCTTTTGGAAATGGAATTAATTGGGAAGTAGCAAGAGAGACTTTGAGTTGTACCACATCCTAATATTGATAGGTTTATAGATTAAGCATTCCAATGTTCGTGAATGCTGTAACATTGTGGTTTAACTTAATTAATTTAACTGATGATTTATGATGTTAAGCACTTTCCCATGTGCTTAGTGACCATCTATGTATCTTCCTCTGTAAAGTAGTTATGTTTTTGCCTCTTATTTTCCTGGGTTTCTTGCCCCTTTACTGTTGATTGTAGGATTTTATACACACACACACACACACACACACACATATTCTAGATATAGACCCATTGGTAAATAGAGTAATGTGAATATTATATCCTAGTCTGTGGTTTGTGTCCTTAAATTTTTGGTTGCTCTATACATATATGCATGTCCACAAATGACCTAGAAAACACCTTGCATTTTGATTTGGAGTTGCAAATAAGTTTTAGCCAGTAGGCAAATTTGCAAATATGGGAACTGTGACTAATGGGGATAGACTGTATTTAGTAAAAATATTTTTATCTATGTTCATGAATGATATTGGTATAAAATATTCTTTCTTGTGATACCTTATGACAGTTTAGTAAGGGGACTATGCTGGTCACCTAAATGACCTAATTTTTGTTCTCTTTTCTTCTTTATTCTGAAAGTATTATTTCTTATTGATAGAAGTTATGAGTAAAGTAACTGGACCTAGGGTTCTATTTGTTGAAGAGTTTCTGAATATGGTTTCAGTTTTTTAAATAAAAGGTTAATTATTTTTAAAATTTTTATTTCTTCTTGTGTTAGTTTGGCTAATTGTGCTTTTAAAAGAACTTAACCTATGTTTTCTAATTTGTCAAAAGTATCAGCATAAATTTATTTATGGTATCCACTTATTCTTATGATATCTATAGGATCTGTAGTAGTGTCTTCTATATCTACCATTTTATTATTAGTTTGTATTATCAGTCTTTTTGATCAGTCATACTAGCAGTATATCAATTTTATTAATCTTTTCAAAGAACCAACTTTCTAATGTATTAACTAATGTTTCTTCAATTTCTACTTTATTATCACTATTTTTCTTCTTTAACTTACTTTAGGTTAGAAACTGAAATTATTTTATACTAATTTTTTTCTAATAGAAGCATTTACATAATTGACTTTACCTCTCAGCACTGTTTTAGCTGCATTTCACACATTTTAATATTTTTTTTTCACTCTGTTTAAAATATTGTCTAATTATTTTTTCTCTTGGGGTGCCTTGGTGGCTAAGTTGGTTAAGTGTCTGCCTTTGGTTCAGATCATGATCTCTGGGTACTGGGACTGAGTTCCCATCCATCTTCCCGCTCAGCAGGGAGTCTGCTTCTCTTTCTCTCTCCCCCCTGCCCCTCCCCACTGCTCATTCTCTCTCAAATAAATTTTTTTAAAAATCTTTAAAAAAAAATCTTTAAAAATGTTATGTATCTCTCTCTGTCTGATTTTCATTGAGATTTTTCTCTTTGGAGTTAGTAGTCACTTTTTACTATGCTGTGCCTATAGGTATATTTATTTGCATTCATCATGCTTGATATCTTTAATCAGCTTGAAAAAAATTTAGCCAATTCTGTTGAAATATTTCTTCCCCATTCTGCCATGCCTTTCTCAATAAGGCCAAGATTCCACGATATGTTAAATAATGTTATCATGAGGCATATATCATTTATCTTCTTTTCAGTATTTTCCCACCTTTTTTCCTCCTTTGATTATCCAGGACTTTTTAATTAACTCACTTACCAGTGTGTTATTATTTTGCTCTGTCAAATCTGTTTTAAGTCAGTTTACTAAACTCTTAAATTCAGTTATTTTATTTTTACAAAATCCAAAAATATAATTTTTTGTCCTCTTTGTATAGATTCAAGATTCTGGTGAAATTATTTCCTTCATTGTCTCAAATTTATTAATCCTAGTGATTTTAGATTTATCTCTTTCAAATGCCTAGTTTTACTCTTCTTTTTACTTGGTCCTATTTCTTGCCATGTCTAATAATTTTGTATTAAATGTTAATAATTTTATACCAAAAATGATAAGACTATGAATGTTGTTGTAGTCCCCCACAAATAATTTGTTTCTTCTGGGCATCAGGTAATATACAAACAGAGCATATTGATACAACTAACACTGGTACATCTCAAATTTGTTCTTATTCCTATGCATGGTCTTTCTACTTTCTCAACTAGAAGGGTTCTCAGGACTCTAACACCTTTGGAAAATCTTGATCTCCAGTTTTTGTCTCCACAGCACTTTGAGACTATTGAGTTCTTCCACTTAGCTTTCCACTTTCCACTCTTAGCATTTGTGCTTATGCATTTTGACCTACCTATGTTTGTGTGAGAAGCCAGCAAATGCCTTATGAGGAAGTTGCATACAGAATGTAGGCAACATTTTACTATGCTGTTTACCTTTTGGGATCTTGGTGTCTCAAATCCTACATATCTTGATGATCTTAAATTTTAGTTTTTGTCTTCCCAGAGCAGTGATACTACAAATTCTACTCCACTATTTTCTGGTAGGCCTCTGTCCTCTGTATTACAAATCAGCAAATATCCAGAGAGGATAAATGAAGGACAAATATTTGACTGGTCTTAGTGCATTTTTTCTCCCATTAGAACCCTGATTGCCCTAAGTTTTTTTTTCCACTCCTTTTTTCTAATTTAAAATATTTTAATGTAAAGATTTAAAGTGGATTTTGACAAGAGAATTGGTCCAATAAATGTTACTCCATAAAGCCAAACATAATAGTTGTTTCTTCCTGTGTTTTCTTCTCTCTCCACCTTCATTCCTATACACACTCCCTCATTCTTCTGGGTACGACCATGTCCTTTGATGACAACTACTATTGCTGTTGCAAGAATGTTACCCTCTTGCTGGCACCATCACATCTCCTAGGTAGCACTGCTGCTACTACTAAGTACAAATGCTGATGCACCAGAACTCTCAATGAGACATGTAACAATGATGGAGAAGTATTTGTCTCATCCTTTTCTGAGTTATAGTTTGGTAAAGAGATGCTAATCCACACTGTCCCATACACTATTATCTCTTTGATGAAAGCAACTTTCTTTCTAATATTTAGATATTTACTCATAGAGTAAATAGATATTTAGATATTTACTCATAGAGTATACAGCCAGGGAAGAACATACTGTTGTTCTTTTATGTATCATTACTGCTAAGACATCATTATTGAATCACATTTGGCTCTCTTACTCCCTCTTCCTCAGGTTAAGGTAAATATTATTAAAAGAGTCTCCACAGAACTAGGAAAACAAAGTTTTAATAACTCCCTATGTAATTTCATCAAACATTAACACATCTAGCAACAGATACAGCACAAAATAGTGGTTCTCAAATGTGAGTGATTTTTCCCCTCTGCCCAGGAGAAATTTTGCACTCTCTGGAGATGACATTTTGAGCTACTACTGGAATCTACTGAATAGAGGCCAAGAAGGCAGCTAAAATCCTGCAATGCACTGGACAGACACTGCCCCACCTTCCATCCTCAACAAAGAATTATCTGGCCTAAAATGTCAATAGTGCCAAGGGAGAGAATAACTGGCCTAGACTTAAGTTGGGTTCTTTCTGCTCTATGGCAACTGAGCTTAGCTTTTTTTCAAAGGGAACTGTGACCAATTATCAAGCACATTTTTTTTAATGGCAAAGGTGAATAATAATAGTATCAATAATATTTCAAATTTGTTTTTATATAATACAGATTGCTAACTGCCTTCCTGTACAATAGTGATTGAGAAGAATGAAATAACTCAATTTCGGTTCATAAGATGACTAACAACAATTTTTGCATCTATATTCATTAGCAATATTGGCCTACATCTTTCTTTTCTTGTAGTGTCCTTATCAAGTTTGGTATGAAGGTTATGATGGTCTCATAAAATGCATTTGGAAGTGTTCTCTCTTCAGATTTTTGGAAGATTTGAGAAGGGTTAGTATTAATTCTTTAAATATTTTATAGGATTCACCAGTGAACGCATCTGATCCTTGGCTTTTCTGTTTTGGGAGCTTTTTGATTACTGATTCAGTCTCTTTACACATTGTTGTTCTGTTTAGCTTTTCTATTTCTTTATGATTTTGTCTTGGTAAGATATATGTTTCTAGAAATTTACCCATTTCTTCTAGGCTATCCAATTTGTTACTACATATTTGTTCATAGTACTCTCTTACAATCCTTTGTATTTCTGTGGTATCAACTGTAGTGTCTCTGTTGCCTTAAGATGGGTGCAAATTCAGACTGGGCTTTGTGATCAGGTGCCACTGGCAAAGCTCCACTGTTGGGAAAGGTCACTGGCTAGGCTCTTTAGTGATGAAGGACCTCTGTTTCCTGCAGCTCGGTGGGACTGCCGACTGTGGATGGGGTCATTATTAGAGGGAGGCACTGGCTGGCCTCTGCCTGGACAACGCTAGAAGGTAGGCTCAGCAGTCAAGCAAGATAACTGGGCTCTGTTGTGGGATGTGGCTATAGGCTGGGTTCTGAGGTTGTCTAAGGTCACTCTTAAGGCTCCCTGGTTATGCAGGATCAGAGGGTATACCAGTTAGATAGGACTGTGGCTTGGTTCCCTGTATAAGTGCAGCTAAAAGATAGGATTTGTGACTGCCAGACTGTCAGATCAGTCTTCCTACATGGGTGGGATGGCAGGCTATCCTCAGCAAATTGGCAGGGCTGTGAATTTAATTCCATGCCAGGGCATGAGTGCAGAGCAGGCTCCTCAGTCATTAAGGCTCTTTGGCTGAGGACTGCATGTCAGGCAGAACTGCCCACTGAGCTCCCTGGCCAGACAAGGCCACCAGCTGGCTGGAATCTCCACTGACATGCAGCTATGAGGAGGAATGCAGTCTGCCAAAATCTGAGCACTAGTTGCTGTAAACCCCTGCCTGTTTTCTCTGTTTCTTTTGATTCTTAGTGGTCAAGCCCAACAGATTTCCCAAATGATCCTCATGAGGTATGATCCTAGAGGGTTTCCTGGGAAACATCCTGCAAAGCTGGGGGATCTGGATGTCCACCTTGGGCTCTTTTCTTTCCCCCACTAAAGAAACCATAGGCCTGGGGAGGAGGGTCTTCTCAGTGCAGGCACTGTGCCAGCATAGAGAAGGGGTGATGTAGTTAGAGTGTACCCACATACCCTTCTGTGGGGTTGTTCTTAGTCTCTGTGGTCCAGGCAGGTGCTTCAGCCTCACCCCTCGGTTCTGGGATTTTCACAAAGGTGTCTTGTCTATGAATAGCTGCTAGCTGGTCTTCTTGTGAGGGAAACTAAAGCTGGGAACAACTTATGCAGCTATCTCAATAACGTCACTCTGAAATTGGCATGAATTTTAACACTAATTATCTAAATTTTATCAAAGGTGCCAAATCACTCCATACTCAGATATTATTTCTCAACTGCCTCCAAATTCAGACAGAGAAAAACATTACTCATTGGCTCTTTATTAGCTATATCCCAAAACTTCAACCAAAGAGAATTAATTCATCCATACCACAATGTCCTTTACGCATAAACTAAAATTATTACCAAGTATCAAATGATGTATCATGTTGTCTACATATGTTGACGAATGTAATCCTTCATAGCATCACTATGAGGCAACTAAAGCATGAAAAATTTAAATAACTTACCTAAAGTCTCATGGCTACTAATTAGAAAAGTCAGTATTTGAATTTAGACTGTGGGTCTAGATCCTGAATTTTTTAAAGTTTTTATTAAAAATCCAGTTAGTTAACATACAATGTAATATTAGTTTCAGGTGTACAATATAGTAATTCAACACTTACATACAACACCCAGTGTTCATCATGGTGAGTGTACTTATAATCCCCATCACCTATTTCACCCATCCCCCCCATCCACCTCCCCTCTGGTAACCATCACTTTGTTCTCTATAGTTAAGAATTTGTTTCTTGGTTTGCCTCTCTCTTCTTTTTCTCTATGATCATTTATTTTATTTCTTAAATTCCACATATGAGTGAAATCCTATGGTATTTGTCTTTCTCTGACTGACTTATTTCACTTAGCATCATATTCTCTAGTTCTATCCATGTCACTGCAAATGGCCAGATTTTAAATTTTTTTATGGCTGAGTAATATAGTAATATTCCATTATATATAAATATATATAAAATTATATACATGTATAAACTATATATGTGTGTGTGTGTGTATATGTCACCTCTTCTTTATCCATTCATCAGTCAACAGACATTTGGGCTATTTCCATAATTTGGAAATTCTACATAATGCTGTTATAAATATCAGGGTGCATGTATCTTTTTGAATTAGTATTTTTTTTATTCTTTGGATAAATAGTAGTACAATTGCTAGATTCTATTTTTAACTTTTTGAGGAATCTCCATAATGTTTTCCAGAGTGGCTGCACCAGTTTGCATTCCTACCAAAAATGTAAGAGGGTTCCCCTTTTTCTGATCTTAAACATGTCTGTTGTTTACTGTGTTTAATTTTAGCCATTCTGACTGGTGTGGAGTGATATTTCATTGTAGTTTTGATTTGTATTTCCCTTACAACGAGTGATATTGACCATCTTTTCATGTGTCTGTTAGCCATCTGTATTTCTTCTTTGGAAAAATGTCTGTTCATGTCTTCTGCCCATTTCTTAACTGGATTATTTGGTTTTGGTGTGTTCAGTTTTATAAGTTCTTTATATATTTTGTATACTAACCCTTTATTAGACTTGTCATTAGCAAGTATCTTCTCTCATTCCATAGGTTGACATTTAGTTCTGTTGTTTCCTTCACATGCAGAAGCTTTTTATCTTAATGAAGTCCCAATAGTTCATTTTTGCTTTTGTTTCCCTTGCCTCCAGAGATGTGTTTAGTAAGAAGTTTTTATGGCTGATGTCAAAGAGGTTACTACCTGTGTTCTTCTCTGGTATTTTAATGGTTTCCTATCTCACATTTAGGTCTTTCATCCATTTTGAATTTATTTTTGTGCATGATGTAGAGAAAGTGGTCCAGTTTCATTCTTCTGCATGTGGCTGTCCAATTTTCCCCACATGATTTGTTGAAGAGACTGTCCTTTTTTCATTGGATCTTTCCGGCTATGGTAAAGATTAATTGACCATATAGTTGTGGGTTCATTTCTGGGTTTTCTATTCCGTTCTATTGATCTATATGTATATTTTTGTGCCAGTACTATACTGTCTTGATCACTACAGCTTTGAAATATAAATTGAAGTCCATAATTGTGATTCCTCCACCTTTGCTTTTCTTTTTCAAGGTTCCTTTGGCTATTCGGGGCTTTTTGTGGTTCCATACACATTTTAGGATTGCCTGTTCTAACTCTATGAAAAATTCTGTTGGTATTTTGATAGGGATTGCATTAAATGTATAGATTGCTTTGAGTATTATAGACATTTTAACAGTATTTGTTCCTCAATCCATGAGCATGGAATGTTTTTCCATTTCTCTGTGTCATCTTTAATTTCTTTCATCAGTGCTTTATAGTTTTCAGATCCTCAATTCTTATCTAAGATGCTCTATCTCAAATGGTTAACCATAAAGATTAAATGAAATAATTTGTGCAAAGTACTTAACACTATACCCAGTACACAGGAGGTATTTAAATAAATAATGTGATGTTTATTTTTGTTCTTAGTACTTTCACAAGCTCAGTATATTAGAAGATTCCCATATAAGGGAAAGAGAAGATATTCTGGAGCAAGAAAAAGCTAAATCTAAAACCCAAATTTCAATTAATTACATTATAATTTTCAACTGATTATTTAAACTTTCCATTTCTCAGTTTCCTCTATTACAAAATAAGGGTAATGATATACATTTTATAAGGTTTTTAGAAAAATATTCACTTAGCTGGGGCGCCTAGGTGGCTCAGTCGGTTAAGCGTCTGCCTTTGGCTCAGGTCATGATCCTGGAGTTCTGGAATGGAGGGACACATCCATCTCCCTCTGCCCCTTCCTCCTGCTCATGCTCACACACGCTCTCTCTCAAATAAATAAATACAATCTTTAAAAAAATATTCACTTAGGCACTGGGAATATAGCATGTAATATATTCTAGTAATATACAGTGAAACAGACACAAATGCTTTTCTCAATATTCCAGTGATGAAAGTGTATGACAAACAATAAGCACTCAGATTTGCATTTTAAAAATTAAAAATTTTTATCTTTTTAATTTAATAAGTATTAAATCCTCTAGTCTTTTGAAATTTGAAAGAAAAATGTCAATCTATAAAAGTGACAGTCTATCCTGCTCTGATTTTAATTCTAGAATTGTTAGCTTTCAGACAAGAAAATAGTATTGTATATAATCTTTACCAAGTCATTTTACTTACTGATTTCTTTATTCTCCACCTCATGTTCATTTTCTGTATGTAGTTATATTTATGAACCTACTGAACAATCATATATATCCCTTTCTCAACAAAATATCCAACAGAAATCTCCATTTAGGTATGATTTGATATTAGCACTTATGCAATGGCTGCAATGGACCTGAACGTGTACTCTACCAAGTACTTGACATAAGTTTGCTCTAGCTATCTAGTAAGTTCTCATAGGTGCTCTGATGATTTTTATTATAGCTGATTAGATATGATTGAGTAGTGTCACTTTAAAATGAAAATATGCCAGCCTTATTAGCATCATCACTGACAAACTTCTTAATTAAACTACTGATTCCAGCAATGATATAGTTTATGAGTACTCAAAAGTTGTAAATCTTTCCTTCCACTATGTTTTAAATTTTGCTCTAAGTATTACAGATTCCAGTGGTTGCATGCACCTCTAAAAATCATGAAATTATTTAATTCTGACAATTATTTTAGGAGGTCTTCTAACCTCACCCTCCTTTTTACCTTTGGATGATGAAGCTCCTTGCAAGGTCACTTGGGGAATAATGAGAATCTAAGATGTAATTTTAGTTCAGTGTCATTTCCTCTATATACTGTATGTACTCTGTTCTTTGAGATATACCTCTTTCTCACTTTTTATTGTTCTAATTTCTACTTTCACTTTTTTGTTCTTTCTTTGTTCCTTCTATCTATTCTAATTCTATTTCCTGGCTCCAAAGTTCTTTTCTCTTTTCCTTCTTGGTCTCTCTGGTCATCAATTACATTTATTCATAGCCCTTGTATGACAAATAAATTGTAAGATTACCAAGAAGCAAACTGGTCCCACGCATATGAGTTACCAAAGTAGCATTAAACAGCTTTACATAAAGTTAAAAATAAAAACCAAAGATACTATACTTACAAAATTTGCTAGAAAACAGTAAGATCATCAGTCAGCTAATGGTATCAGAGAATATCTCATAGACAAAGAAAAAAATAGGAAGTCCTAGCTCTCAGCTACTGTATTGGGCACTCTGCAAATATTATTTATTTTTTAAAGGCTATTTAGAGATAGACAGAGAGAGCACGTGCATGTTCATGCATGCAGGAAGAGGGGCAGAGGGAGAGGGAGAGAAATCCTCAAGCAGACTCCCCACTGAGCACAGAGCCCAACATGGGACTCAATCCCATGTCCCTGAGGTCATAACCTGAGTTGAAACCAAGAGCTGGATGCTCAACCAACTGAACTACCCAGGTACCCCACAAATATTATTTAGTTTCATCTTTTTGTAGCACTTTTAAGCAGTCGTTACTGTGGAAAATTAATCTCAGAAAAATCCACAATATAATACCCAATATCATATAACAACTTGTCAGAGTTGGGAATAAAATTCAGGTCTGTCTCTCTCTAAAACTTCATGTTCTTTTTAGCTCATCACTCTTTCACGGTGGCCCCTCATCATTTCCACAGAAGGAAATATGATGAAGTTGGTTACTTGCTAATTATGATGCCTACAACATTTTCAATGAAAGTGAAGAGAGTAAAATCAAGTTAGTCAAATCAAGTTGATCATTATTTTCTTTTGATTTTGGTACACTGCCTTGCTACCTAATTGGCAATAAAAATTCAGAATTTTGGTCAAAATCAGTATTATAAAACAATATTTAGTAAAAAAATAAATAAAACTCCTTTTCAATATTTAGTAAAAATAAACTCCTTATTTTAAAATATTATCATTTTATATTTAACAATTCAGTTCAATTTCTATGTGTTTGAATTCACTAGTTTTTGTCAGTCATTTTTATTTATAAAACTGTGCATTAGACACTCAGTTTTCAATAGAAATATCCTGGGAAATCAGATATACAGTGGAATATAGTTGGCCTATAAAATAATTGTAATACAAACAGAATTTGCATGATTTAAAACTAATATTAACATAGAATAGAATCAAAAAGTCTAATATCTAGAATGTCAGGTTAGGTAGCAACAAATGTGTTTTCTTTCTTTAGATCATTAACATATGATGTTAATTGATTTGTGGAAGGCTATCTTTGTGTACTCTCCAAATAAATTTATGTCAGTTATCTAGAAAAAAATTGGTCTTTTTCTCAAAGAAAAAGCTTGCTATAATTAAAAAATTATCAATTTAAATATCCAATACCAAGGACAGCAGGTAGTTTCAACCTAAAATTTTCTTTCTTCGTGTTGGCATTTGAAATCTCAGTGTACTTATGTGGAACATAATCATCTCCTTAACCCTGGTCTCTGCAGTATTTTTCTGTACTATGTTTTGTGTTGCTAACTATACAACATAAGACATTAGTGAGTATGAGGAGAACCTTAGAAAGTGTGAATATCACTTTCATAGATTTCCTCACAGTCTTTCTTTGGTGCCTGCTACAAAACCCACTTAATCAGCACCCTGATAAATGGTGCATCCACTTAATTGGAATAATTGCCAAGGAGAAGAATCAATGTAGTTCATTTCAATGACTCCAAACACTGGATAAATTGCACACAGAGTCCATTTAAATAGCACCCCTGACGTTGTCTGTAGGCCTAAAACAGGTGTGAATTGGTATTTGCCAGCACGAACTTCCCACTGTGTAACCTTTTTTTGGCATCATGCTGCTTTCCTGTTCTACCACAGCTGCTAAATTAGGTTATCTTACTTCGGATGAGAAAGTTAAAGTCCTTGAAGCTCTGATTCCTCAGTAACATGTTCACATGAGCAACACCCCAATAATAAAAGAAAAAGTAAGTATTTTGGGAAAGAGTAATTGAGTAATTAGATGCTGAATGAGAGGAATGAAATGCTGTCAACATCTTTTTTTAAAAGCTCAAAACACTACAATATCAGAACAATTCTCAGGCTTCTAATAAGGAAAGAACACCAGGGCACTTATATCCCAGTGGATACATCTTCAAATTTTATTAGAAACTTGGAATAGTTTTTCAGAAGAGGAGCTAGGTGGCAAAATATCTCTTTTTAATTTCTGGTTTACATGTTGTGTATATATGGGTATAACCTTTTGATAATCAAGATGAGTGATTAATTAACACATTTATTTTTTTTCAGAATCTGTGCTAATTAACAATATTCTACTATATTTTTCCAGTTTCTTTTAAAACTAAATCCATATGCAAAATGTCTCTATCTTCCTACATGTTTGTTTATTTATCTTGTGAATCTGTTTGCTGAAATCTGTTCATGAGAGAGGTTGAGACTGGAGATCTAAGCATTGGGAGGAGGAGAATTAGGACTGATTTCCCCGTGGAGTCCCTGATGCATTTTCTCACCATAAACTTCGGCACCTTTCAAAGGGATGGACCTCATGAAACTCTAAAAGGAAGGGTAGGTGGCATGATAGATATCATTTCATGCAAAGTCCTCATTTATAGATGAGGAATTTAAATCCTAGACAGACATAGGTTTGTTTCAAGTTCTCTCAGCTGGTTACAGGTGTAGAGTCAGACTTCTTGGGTCCTGTTCCAAGAACCTTTGAATTGTCCCCTTCCAACATATGACAGTAGCTATCTTACAAAGCATCAGGAAGAAAAGGAACATTGAAGACTGTAAACTGTTTACCTATTTTTTGGTGTACTATACTGTTTCTACATGATTCTGGATTCTAAACACATGTTCATGTAACCATTTCCTCATCCACTATGCACTCTCAGCAAAATGTATGAGTTATTGCTATATTCAGGCAGTGGTAGGCCTCAGAAATTTGGAACTGCTATGTCCCTTCCCTCAGAGCTTTCACAGCTAGAGATTGGTCCTAGTATGTGGGGGGTGATATATTTAATTACCAACCTTGGGGTGCCTGTGTGGCTCAGTTGGTTAAGTCTGCCTTCGGCTCACATTGTGATCTCCAAGTCCTGGGATCAAGCCCCATGTCAGGCTCCCTGCTCAACAGGAGTCTGCTTCTCTCTCTCTCTCTCTCTCTCTCTCTCTCACTCTCTCCCCCTCTGTCCCTCTCCCCTCCTCATTCATTCTCTCTCACACAAATGGATAGATAAAATCTTAAAAAAAAAAAAAATCACCATCCTTTATGACTATGCTACATATCAGGCTTTGTATAACATCTCATTTAATCTTCACTGCCGTCTTATGAAACGAGGAATATTGACTATATTATGTAAATGAGAAAAATAAGATTCAAACCTATTCAGCCAATAAGTAGCAGAGGCAAGTTTTAAATCGCCTGCTCGCATAGTCCAAACTCTCTCTTTCATATGTCATCTCCCACTGGGTCTGGTAAAAAAAAAAAAAAAAAAAAAGAGGACTGAAATTTAATATGTATCTATCTCACAGTTTTGCTTATTAAACAGGAAAATTTAGTTGCAGGAAATGCATATATTCATCCTGTGAATGCTAACCTTGCACATTCAGGCATGGGAGTGGTCTCTCCTAACAGTATCACCATGATTTAGTTCAGGACACAAAGCTGAAAGAAAAGGGACTGAAGCATTCTCTTTAACTCTAATTATAAATTAACTTGAGTGTGGTCTCTCAAAACTTTCCTTTCCAGACACGTATCATATGATCGCACTAATATGAGGAATTCTTAATCTCAGGAAGCAAACTGAGGGTTGCTAGACTGGTGGGAGGTGGGAGGGATGGGGTGGCTGGGTGATAGACATTGGGGAGGGTATGTGCTATGGTGAGCGCTGTGAATTGTGTTAAGACTGTTGAATCACAGATCTGTACCTCTGAAACAAATAATATATTATATGTTAAAAAAAAAAAAAGAAGATAGTAGGAAGGGAAAAAATGAAGGGGGGGGAAATTGGAGGGGGAGATGAACCATGAGAGACTATGGACTCTGAGAAACAAACTGAGGGTTCTAGGGGGGCGGGGGATGGGTTAGCCTAGTGATGGGTATTAAAGAGGGCACATACTGCATGGAGCACTGGGTGTTATACGCAAACAATGAATCATGGAACACTACATCAAAAACTAATGATGTGCTGTATGGTGATTAACATAACATAATTAAAAAAAAAACTTTCCAATTTTTAAGAAGCTAAAAAGACACCTCTGAAAATAGAGGTTTAATGTTACATTCGGTTAGCATTTTATTTGAATGTCATGGTCACTGCCTAAAGGGGTAGAACCTGAAATAACCCACACAACATCATCACTATAGTTGCTAAGGAGGAAATTTATGCAGGTGAACAACAAAGGCAAAAGAAATGGATAGCCCAAGTGCAAAGTGTAGCCCTTAGCAGAAAAAGTGGGCCCAGTTATGTGTACATAACCTAGTTACATTTATATGTACATCAGGCAATTGCAGAAGCAAATCACAAAATCTCAAGAAGCCACTGCATGTCACCTAGAATATGGAGGGTGGAGGGCTATGGGTTAAGTGCCTGAGACTCAGGGCCCAATCTGCACTTCTATCAAAACTTTGAATGTAAACACAAAAACAATATTGTAGGACTTAATCTTCAATCAACTGAACTAGGGATGCCTGAGTGGCACAGTTGGTTTAATGTCTGACTCTTGGTTTTGGCTCCGACTGTGATCTCAGGGTGGTGATTTCAGGGTCATTAGATCAAGCCCCACATCAGGCTCTGTGCTGAGCATGGAGTCTGCTTGGGACTCTCTCTCTCTTTCTGTCTAAAATAAATACATAAATCTTAAAAAAAAAAAAAATCTACTGAACTAAACAAATATTTAATGAGTATTACATTATACATGTGAGCCACAGTTCTAAATTTATATCCATGAGACACATCAAAAGAAATTACATTTAAATTTATGTATTTCAGGGGCGCTTGGGTAGCTCAGTCGTTAAGCGTCTGCCTTTGGCTCAGGTCATGATCCCAGGGCCCTGGTATCGAGCCCTGCATCGGGCTCCCTGCTCGGCGGGAAGCCTGCTTCTCCTCTCCCACTCCCCCTGTTTGTGTTCCCTCTCTCGCTGTCTCTCTCTCTGTCAAATGAATGGATAAAATCTTTAAAGAATAAAAAAATTAAAAAAAATAAATTTATGTATTTCAAATATTGACATGAAGGTACACTGTACTGCCCTACAACATTTTAATTCTGATAACTTAATTGTATACTATATTTATGTTCCAAAAAATGTATCTGTAGTCTTTAAAAACTGAAACAAAAATCAAAATGTATTAGGATTAAAGGGAATTTTTTTAAAAATATATCTAATGTAACAGTATCATTTTTGAACAGATGGCAAATCTTAACTTTTATTTTTGCAATGCACATATTATTAACACTTGACCTGGTATGTTCCCTTGGGATAATGACTGTAACATGATAAAGCGAAGAAAAAACAACTAAAACTGTTATCCTGTTAGCAACTAAGATTAATTTGATATAGCAAAGCATTGCTAAATAATCTGGCAAAACATGAGGTATTTTGTATATCTATTTTAGGAACATAAACTAGTCATTACAAAGGATAGTGACAAGCAGGTATGTTGCAAATTTCAGATTAATTAAAATGCTGTTTAACAAGCCCTATTAGAATGCAAACGTTTTTCATGATTGCTGTCACAAGCTGGGTTTTGGTTTTGTTTGCTGGGTTTCCTATCCACTTAAGCTTTTCTATTCCACCATCCCAGCCTCCATTCCTTTGCATTGAAGTGAACCCAAGCACAGCAACATTAGCCTAATGCATGAGAACAATGAGGTGAAGAAAAAAAAAGACTATAGAAGTAAGTCTAATTACTCTAGTTTCATAGAATAAGCTTTTAAGGCCAAGTTCACACTAGGGCAATTACCCACCTAATTGCTCTAGTTTGAAGCTGGTTTGAAAAGATGTTTTCAGCAATGTGAGGGGAAAACATGCAAATTCAGTGGATTGGTCTGATCCCTTTTGCCCTTTTTATTAAAGAAAAACCCCTTGAAGTGTTGAGATGACATTGCTTGAACATACTCCTAACGTACCACAAAGCCTTTCCTGATAGACTGCAAAGCGGTGTGGAATCACATCTAAACTCATGTACTAACCTTATTCTAATAACTGACCATTAAGTAGGGAAAAAAAAGAGTGTCTCTAAAAATACAAAGCCTCCATTTACACAGACATATCTGGGAACATGTTTTTTTAATGTAATGGATGTTTTTATTTTATTTGAAAACACTTTTTTATTCTTTCATTTAAGAGTATTCTCAAAAGTTAGGTCCTTATATATCTGGTTAGTTCTATAACCTAAACCCTTTAAAATGCAAGGTTTATGTATCTGAGTTAGAAGTGATTGATAAAATGTCCAGTGAGATGCAGTTCTCAAATAATACCTGATGGAAAGGGTGTTTCATAGGAAGGTAGGAAGGTAGAAAAGACAGAAAGAAGCAAGGAAGGGAGGAAAGGCAGAAAGGAGGGAGGGAACTGGCAGTGAGATTGAAGTGAAAACCAAGGTTGATGGGGGGAGGTGAGCCCTAAAGACTTTAAGTCCATGCCTCTGGCAGAGCACACACTTGTATAGGTTGGCATCTCTTTCCGGAACCGCTTAGATGCAAACATAGAGATCTAAAGAGAATTATTCAAAGCAAGGGGAGATTTAGGGCTAAAGGAATTGAATTATCTGAGCCAATGTCATTGTTAAAGAAAACCAAATTTTAGAGAACTGTCAGAGTCACATAAAGAATAATACAACTAGAGCTTGTTCTCGAATCCAGGTTTCCTGATTGCCAGTCGCTTTATGAACAGTTTACAGATGGGAAGAACAAATGGAAATCTGTCCAGGTTAGTTTATTGGGTCAGAAAAAGAGCAGAAGTGCCTTTTAACTGCAGTCTACCTTTAGGGGATCAGAAAGCAAGTATCAAAACTCTGTATTAAAATAGTGTACGTAGGTCCAATAAGTCAATAGGCAAGAAATACTGAAGGAGAGCTACAGAAACAATGATATGGAAAAAAAAAAAAAGTTGAAAGAAACTATCTGGAGATCTTTAACAGAGGAATGAGGGTTTCTGTTCTGGTCTAATGCTGCTGGGTTTTTTTGTACATTCCTGATAGAGGATTATCTGGGGGTGCTAGGTGCTTTTAAAGAGACAAAGTATAAAATATATACTTGATTTCATTGTTTCATGTTGTCACTTTTCTTCTGAGGTCTACCTCTGTGATGGGGGAAAGGGGAGAAAAAGATTAAGATAGCAGAAAAACACAATAGGGAAAGAAATGTTTGACACTTTAACTCATAAAACCATATCTTTATAAAGATTAACTAGAAAGATACTTTCCTTAAAGTTTAGAATAATAAAAAAGAAAAATTCTATGGCTCTTTAAAGAGAAATCATGAGAAAGGCAACAAATTGAATCTACCTTTATGTTGACAATTTTTGTTCTAATCATTTATTTTAAAATTTGTGATTATGCCTAGCTCTTTAAAAGATTTAAGGAAAAGAAAAATAACTTATCCTCATTGATTCCATTGGTGATTATTAAGGAAAGGGATTTTTTTTTTCAGGCTAAACATGGCAAATATCTGATACAAATGTACCTATTGGCTAGTGCTTCACCCATTACAGACATTAATAATTAATCACTGTATTAGAGATAGTCAATTCATTTTTTGTTAGCTTGTCATCCTTGCTTTGGACCAGATGTCAGTAAATGATTTCTCTAAAGAGTAAGACTGGGTATTTTGGGCTTGATGGGCTGTAAGATCTCTGTTTCATCTACTCAACTCTGCTGCTGTAGCTTCAAAGCAGCCACAGACAACATGTAAAAGAATAACTGCCACTCTATTCCAATAAAACGCATTTACAAAAACAGATATTTGGATGCATTACATTAACAAAAGAAAGAATAAAAACCATACGATCATCTCAATAGATGCAGAAAAAGCATTTGACAAAATACAACATCCACTCGTGATAAAAACTCTCACCATGGTGGGTTTAGAGGGAACAGACCTCAACATAATAAGGGCCATATATGAAAATCCCACAGCTAACATCATACTCAATGGGGAAAATGAGTTTTTCCTCTAAGATCAGGAATAAGACAAGGATATCTACTCTCACCACTTTTATTCAGCGTAGTACTAAAAGTACTACAGCAATCAGACAACAAAAATAAATAAAAGGCATCCAAATTGGTAAGGAAAAAGCAAGACTGTCACTATTTGTAAGTGACATGATACTATATATAGAAAACTAAAGATTACACACACACACACACACACACACAAAACCTATTAGAACTGATAAATGAATTCAGTAAAGTTGCAGGACCCAAAATTAACATACAGAAATCTATTGCATTTCTATGCATTAACAACAAAGCAGAAAGAGAAATTTAAAATAATCCCATTTATAACTGCAAAAAGAATAAAACACCTAGGAATAAATTTAACTAAGGAAGTGAAAGACCAGTACTCTGAAAACTATAAAACACTATGAAAGAAAATTAAGACATCACAAATAAATTATATTCCATGCCCCCAAATTAGAAGAATTTATATTGTTAAGATGTCCATACTACCCAAAGCTATCTACAGATTCAATGCAATCCCTATCAAAATACCAATAGCAATTTTCACAGAAATAGAACAAATAATACTAAAATTTGTAAGAAACCACAAAAGATCCCATATAGCCAAAACAACTTTTTTTAAAGGTTTTATTTATTTTATTTATTTATTTGAGAGACAGAAAGAGAGAGCATGAGCATGTGTGTGTATGAGCAGGGACGAGAGGCAGAGGGAGAGGGAGAAGCAGATTTCCCACTGGGCAGAGAGCTGATGCAGATGTACAGGTTCAATCCCAGGCCGAAGGCAGACACTTATCTGACTGAGCTACCCAGTCCCACGCACCACCCCCCCCACCACCAGGTATAGCCAAAGCAATCTTGAGAAAGAAAAACAAAGCTGTAAGTATCACAATCCCAGATTTCAAGATATACTACAAAGCTGTAGTAATCAAAACAGTATGGTACTGGCACAAAAATAGATACAAAGATCAAAAGAACAGAACAGGGAGCCCAGAAATAAAACTGTGTAAGACATGTATGGATGTATATGGTCAATGGTCAATTAATCTATGACAAAGGAGATAAAAATATACAATGGGAAAGAGACAGTCTTTTCAATAAATGGTGCTGGGAAAACTGGTCAGCTACATGCAAAAGAATGAAACTAGATCACTTCCTTACAACATACATAAAAATAAACTCAAAACAGATTAAAGACCTAATGTGAGACCTGAAACCATAAAAATCCTAGAAGATAACACAAGCAGTAATTTCTCTGACATCAGCCATAGCAACATTTTTCTAGATATGTCTCCTGAGGCAAGGAAAACAAAAGAAAAAATAGACTACTGGGACTACACCAAAATAAAAAGCTTTTGCACAGTGAAGGCAACCATCAACAAAATGACAAAGGAACCTACTGAATAAAGGAAGATATTGTAAATGATATATGCAATAAGGGGTTTATATTCAAAATATATAAAGAACTTATACAACTCAGCACCCCCCAAAAAAAATCCAATTACAGAATGGGCAGAAGACCTGAATAAGCATTTTTTCAAAGAAGACATAGAGATGACCAACAGACACATGAAAAGATGTTCAACCTCAGTAATCATCAGTGAAATGCAAATCAAAACTACAATAAGATATCACCTTAAACCTGCTAGAATGCTTAAAACAAAAACACAAGAAATAACAAGTATTGGCAAGGGCATGGAGAAAAAGAAACACTTGTAACTACCGTTGGGAATACAAACTGGTACAGCTACTGTAGAAAACAGTATGAAGGGTCCTCAAAAAATTAAAAATGGAAATACCATATGATCCAATAATTCCACTACTGGGTATTTACCCAAAGAAAAAAAAAACACTATGTTGAAAAAATACGGGTACCCCTATGTTTATTGTAGCATTATTTACCATAGCCAAGCCATGGAAGCAACTCAAGTTCCCACTAATAGATGAATGGATAAAAAAGATATGGTATGTATGCATACCCACCCACACACACACACACACACACACACACACGAGACTATTACTCAGGCATAAAAAAGAATGAGATCTTGCCATTTGCAACAACACAGATGGACCTAGAGGATATTATGCTAAGTGAAATAAGTCACACTGAGAAAGACAAATACCATACAATTTCACTTACATGTGAGATCTAAAAAACAAAACAAATAAACAAGCAACAGGGTCTTAAATACAGAGAACAAATTAGTAGTTGCCAGAGAATGGGGGTGGAGGGAGCAGGTGAAATAGGTTAAAAGGGTTAAGAGGTACAAACTTCCAGTTATAAAATAAGTCATGGAGATAAAAAGTACAGCATAGGAAATATAGTCAACAATATTGTAGTAACATGACAGACAGTGATTACACTTATCATGGTGAATACTGAATAATGTAGAGAATTGCTGAATCAATCTTGTACAGCTGAAAACTAATATAACAATGTATATTAATTATACCTTAATAAAAACAATTGAGCAAACAAATAAAAAACAGACTTGGCCCAATGACCGTAGTTTGCCAAACCCTGATTCAGGGGTATTAAGAAGCATTACTATGTACGCGATGGCAGCAATAAGTTTATTTCAATTAATAAATTTATTTTTAATAAGTCTATTGATCTTGAGAAACAGATTCTATGAAATGCTTAATCAGTTTTTCCTAACCAGAAGCACCAAATTTAATGTGCTTTGTGATAGAAATGAAAATATCTCTCGTAACAATGTGCTCATCCATAACTTGGCACGTGTAACTTGTGGACTCTAGGCATTTTTACCTTTGTAGGCTCCTGAACTCAGCTACCATATTCAGACTTATACTTTATCAAGGAGAGTCAGAAAGAGAACTCTTTTTCAGAGAACTAAAGGCAGAAGAAGTGAAGATGAAGAAGAATAAAAAGTACTTCAGAGAAGTCTAAATCACCACAGAAATAAATGGAATAATGGTTTTCCTTTTTTCTGAAATAACCCCAAATCAAGTCAAATTGCATATCTTCAAATTTCTATTAATATAATGAAAGCATGCAATCTTTGTTTTTATCTAGTATTTCAAAACTGCAAAATCTCTGGGCTACTTCTGTAATTCTGTAGATAATATGTCTACATTATTTAAATATACCTAGTCCTACTTAAATTAATCCCAGATTAAGATATAACATGCTAAATAAAAAATGGCATCATTTTATCATAATTCCATGATTTGTTAATAAACTCCATGTAGTGGGAAGTGCAGACATAGATCACTAATCAGTCTCAGGTAAACCCATCACTAAATACAACAAAAGAAATGAGTTGGCAGAAGTCATAGTTGCTACTTTCACTGATGCCTACGTTACACTGCAGATACCAGAAACAGTGGTATTTCCTAATAGGTATTTTTGGAAGAACAGCACAAACTTTATGATCAAGCTATGGCTATTCAAACATATATATGAAAGGAAGTCAACCACTATAGTGGGATTGCCTAGAAAGAATATAACCAAGAAAATTTTTAAAAATCCTTTTATCAGGAAACTCAGAATGATGTATAGGCAAGACACGAATCAATAATTGACAGTTTTTAACAATCTAACTGATATTAGATTAAATATACCAGATGTTTTTCTTTGTAGAAAAATTACAGAGAAAGAAAACAGTTTTTCATATCTGTTTCCTTTCAAAGCTGTTATGACTTACCATAGCCCTTGCACACTGAAAAAGTTAATTTTGTATTCAGTGATCAGTATGAAAAGTGAAGAATAGATACATGTCAAAAATAAAAGACTTTTTCTTCTCAAATTTAATGGAAGATCTATTCAATGCCCTAAGACAAGAAAATAAAATGAGGTGTAAGACTTGAAAAGGAAGAAAAATAGTTATTTTTCTTAGTTAATAGTCAAAGAAAATAGTTTCTGTAGAAAATTAAAGCTAAAGACAATTAGAACTAGTAAGAGTTCAGCAAGATTGCAAGATGTAAAATGGAAATGAACAAATCATAACACCATTACACAGAAAGCAATGATAAAGTAGTAAATGCAATCATTATTTTAAAAAAAGGTGCTGTCCAAAGAATTTAAAATGTTATCTAGGAATAAATCTGATAAATGAAGTTCAAGAATTGTATGAAGAAAACTACAAGATGTTACTCAATATTATAGACAACAGGTAAATAAATGAGGAGATATACTATACTATAGTATAATAAAAAGGCTTGATATTAGAAAATATCAATTCCCACAAAATTAATCTTTAAATTCAAATAAGTACAGTTAAAATGCCACCAGGGATTTCCATAAAACATGAAAAAATGTGAAATTCACATGAGTGAATATTGGGCCAAGAATAGTAAAGAACATCTTAAAAAATAAGAAAAAGGAGGGAGAAATAACCCTACTAGATATCAAAAGCTTTCATAATTCTCTTTTTCTTTTTCTTTTTTTTGTAAGATTTATTTATTTTAGAGAGAGAGAAAGCAAGTGCACGAGCAGGGGGAGGGGTAAAGGGAGAAAAAGAATCCCAAGCAGATTCCGTGCTGAGCACCGAGCCCACCATGGGGGTCCATCTCAAGACCCTGAAATCATGACCTGAGCAGAAACCAAGAGTCACTCAACCAACTGAGTCACCCAGGCACCCAAAAAGTTATTATAATTCTAAAGAAATTTAAAATGAATGACAAGAATAAGGGGTAAGAATAGACAGACTCATGAAAACTAATAGAGTCCTGAAAGATAGTCACATAAATATATAGGAACTGGTGTAATTTAGAGGATGGTATCAAAAAAGAGAGGGAGAAAGATTTGAATAAATTGCTATCTCTATGAAAAATAAGTAAATTAGATTTCCTAATTCAAATTATTATAAAATAAATTGCAAATATATTAAAGATCTGAATGTGGAATGCAAAACAAAGAATAGAAACATTTTAAAAGAAAAGAAAAATATCTTTTTGGCATTGGGATTGATCATAATTTTTTTTTTTAATTTACAAAGGAAAGATTGAATATGTCAAATTTAAAAGTCCTATATAATAAAAGATACTGTGAATACATGTAAAAAACAAACAACACACTGGTATATTTATAAAGCATATAATTCACAAAGGAATAGTACCCAGTATGAACCAGTAAGAAAGGACAAAGTGAACTACTGCCATATGAGCAAAAGATTTGACCTGGCAATTCATTACAGGTGAATATGGGTGGTCCACCAAAATATGAAGATTATTTGCACATTTACTAGTTAACAAGAAAACACAAATTGAAACAATAAAAACTAAACATGCATTTGATAAGCAAATTTAAAAGTTCTATGTTATCAAGCGTCTGTAGAGATGTGAGAAAACTGAAAGCCTCTTAGTAAAGTGAGTTGATACATTTCTGGGGATCCTTTTCTGCGATACTTATTAAAGTTAAGAATATATAAAAACCTAAAAGCAAGCACATTGCTAGATGTGTGGTCTATTAAAAAATCTTACTATATGTAAGAATATTCACAGTTTTTACTGTAAAAAAGTAAAATTGGTTTAATGTAGAAATATAGAGGAACACCATATCATACAATTCAATATATTCAGCAAAACTGAATTAGGTTTAACTTTAGTCAACAAGATACATTTTGAAGACAAAATGCTGAGTAAAAAATCAGATGAAAGATGAATGAAAAAGTGAAAATCAAGTGACTAAAGAATGGATAAGGAAAAGGTCACACACACACACACACAGGAATATTACTCAGCCATAAAAAAGAATGAAATTTTGACATTTGCAAAGACATGGATGGAGTTAGAATGTATTATGAAATAAGTCAGAGAAAGAAAAATACCATATGATTTCACTCATATGTGGAATCTAAGAAATGAAACAAATGAACATGGGGGGTAAAGAGAGGAAAACCATTAAACAGACTCTTAACTACAGAGAACATATTGAGAATTACTGGAGAGGAGGTGGGCAGGAGGATCGACTAAATAGGTGATGGGTATTAAGGAGGGCACTTGAGCACTGGGTGTTGTATGTAAGTGATAAATCACTAAATTCTACACCTGAAACTAGTATTATACTGCATGTTAACTAATGACTTTAATTAAAAACTTGAAAGAAAAACAAATGTCTAGCTTGGAAAAGCAATTATAAATTAACCATAAAGACACTCATAAATATGGACTTAATCTTATTATAATTTATATGTACTGATAAATAAAATGTGTTAGAAAATATAAGTTAGGAGGGGTTCCTGGGTGGCTCTGTTGGATAAGCGTCTGCCTTTGGCTCAGATCATGATCCCAGGGTCCTGGGATCAAGCCCCGCATTGGGCTCTCTGCTCAGTGGGAAGTCTGCTTTTCTCTCTCACTCTCCCTTTGTGCATTCTCTTGCTCTCTCTCTCAAATAAAGGAATAAAATCTTTAAAAAAAAAGAAAGAAAAAATATAAGTTAGGAAAAAATGCAGGTACAGTTGACCCCTGAACAACATGGGTTTGAACTGCATGGGTCCACTTATACACAGATTTTTGATAAATACAATACAGTATTGTATATGTATTTTCTCTTATGATATTTTTAAGTATTTATATCTAAATTTTTATTAAGTTTTTTATTTTAATTCCAGTACAGTTAATGTACAGTGTTATATTAGTTTCAGGTGTATAATACAGTGATTCAATAATTCTATACTCAGTGCTCATTATAAGTGTACTCAATCCCCTTCACCTATTTCACCCACCTCTCTTCTGATAACCATCTGTTCTCTTGAGTTAAGAGTCTGTTTTTTGGTTTGTCTCCTTTTTTTTTCTTTGCTCATTTGTTTTGTTTCCTAAATACTACATGAATGAAATAATACGGTATTTGTCTTTCTCTGACTTACTTTGCTTCTCATAATGCTTTCTAGCTCCATCCACATTATTGGAAATGCCAAGATTTCACTCTTTTATGGCTGAATAATATTCTGTTATATATATATCCATATAAACACACATATATATTAAAACTTCTGTCCTTTCATCTCTTATAATATTCTCAATAACATTTTTTCTGTAGCTTACTTTATTCTAAGAATACAGTATATGATACATGTAATATACAAAATATGTGTTAATTGATTTTGTGTGTGTGTTCATTGACTTTATGTCATTGGTAAGGCTTCTGGTCAACAGTAGGCTATGAGTAGTTAAGTTTTGACTATAAGTTTAAGCTATAGGTAGTTAAGTAGTAAAAGTTACTGGTGGATTTTTGACTATGTTGGGGAGTTGGCACCCCTAACCCACGTGTTGTTCAATGGTCAACTCTATTTTCTTCTTTCCTGGAAAATTTTAAAGAGTTCAAATCCTACTGCCAAGTAAAATAATATTAAAAAGTATTTGTTATTCTGTATATTTTAGAATAAACAACTTGAATTATGTGTAATTCACATACCTCAGTATAAAAATATGCCCTGACTCTTGGGAACTATCACTATTTAGTTATTAATTTATAACCTTATATTCTGTGGCATTTTTTTCCTTTATATCGTAATACTTTCTAACACTAAGATATTCAAATAGAGAAAATATACATCAATCGCATATTATCTATAAATTTAGTATACATAGACCTTTCCAGGTAAAGATCCATTTAGGTTATCTTGCTGTGGGCACTATAAATCTTGCATTTAGTATTATCTATCATGTTCCAAATTATAAGCCTCATTTCAATAAATCTCTGTAAACTTTTTTTATGTTCTAGTTTTAATGTATAAAGAAAAAATTTTTCCCAAGGTTCTGAGGAAACTGGTTATTTTTAAGAATTATGTAAAACGTGTTTGGTTATTAAAACCATATATTTATACAAAGCTATGCTGGTAAATTTTTAACAACCAGCTTTCCAGAAAAAAACTAATGAATTTATATCTATATACCTATCCGTGTGTGTATATATATATATATTTTCACATATACATATATGCGTATGTTTATTATGAATTTTACTGGTATTAAGCAATTATAAATAGCAATAAAATATCCAATATTTTTATCTTAAACTCCATACACCCAATTGATTTTCATAGAATGCTTTTATCTATTTTTTTTAATTCTTGTATCCCCAACTAACCTATAGTTCCAACTGATGAACGTTATTTGATATTATCATTTACATTAATGAGTAAGACAAAAATGAAACAGTAAAGACCTAAGTAGAATTTCCCTTTTTGTCAATGATTGGAGGAACTTCTTTGCTGAATCAAATAATAGTTCCAACTGCGGAAAGAATATTTCCTTAAATTTTTGTGTTGTTGACAAAGTAATGGCAACAGACACAACACATTTTTCAATTTAATCTGCATTAGTAACATTTTCTCTCTTTCTTCAGTTTAGTCAATCAACACAACAAACCCAAGCCTTGATTTGTAACATTCGCCTATTTCCATGGTAAAGGTACTTGTACCACGTATAGTTTAAGCCACCAACTTGACATTACCGACAGTGGCGTTAAGAAGAGAGAGGCCATTACACAGTTTTCCCTACATACAGATAAAATAAATGCAGATAACTTCCAGAGCATAGATGATAATAAAATGTAGAAAAATCCAGGTGCCTGGATGGCTCAGTGGGTTAAGCATTGACTCTTGATTTCTGCTCAGGTCATGATCTCAGGGTCATGAGATCAAGCCCTGCATGGGGATCACCCAATGAGGAGCCTACCTAAGATTCTCTCTCCCTCTGCCCCTATCCCACTATGCTCTCTCCCTTTAAAAAAAAAAAATAATAATAATGATAATTAAATAAATGTAGAAAAATAATTAGGAGTGATGAGTTTTGAATATTTATAATCACCTTTGTTTTTAATATATTTCATTTAATTGTAAGTTGATACAATTTATTTTTTAAAGATTTATTTATTTATTTTAGAGAGAGACCACCAAAGGAGGGAGGGGCAGAGGGATAGAATCTTTTTTTTCATTTCAAAATTTTTCTTTTGTTTAATTTTCTTAAATTTAAATTCAATTAATTAACACATAGTGTATTATTAGTTTCAGAGGTAGAGTTCAGTGATTCATCAGTCTTATATAATAACCAGTGCTCATTGCATCATGTGCCCTCCTCAATGTCCATCACTCAGTTACCCCAGCCCCTATCCCTTTCCCCTCCAACAACCCTCAGTTTGTTTCCTATGATTAAGAGAATCTCTTATGGTTTGTCTCCCTCTCTGGTTTCGTCTTTATTCCCCCCCCTTCCCCTATGATCCTGTTTTGATTCTTAAATTCCTCATGAGTGAGATCATGTGATAATTGTCCTTCTCTGATTGACTTATTTCACTTAGCAAAATACCCTCCAGTTTCATCCATGTTGTTGCAAACAGCGAGATATCATTTTCTTGACAGTGGAGTAGTATTCCATTGTATATATATATATATATATATACCACATCTTCTTTATCCATTCATCTGTCAATGGACATCTGGGCTCTTCCTATAATCTGGCTATTGTGGACACTGCTGCTATAAACAATGGGACACAGGTCCCCCTTTGGATCACTACATTTGTATCTTTGGGGTAAATACCCAGTAGTGCAATTGCTGGGTCATAGGGTAGCTCTATTTTCAACTTTTTGAGGAAACTTTCATTCTGTTTTCCAGAGTGGCTGCACCAGCTTGCATTCCCACCAACAGTGTAAGAGGGTTCTCCTTGAGAGAGAGAATCTTAGGCAGACTCCCCTGCTCAGTGTGGAGCTCAAGAGGGGGCTTGATCTCATGACCCTGAGATCAAGACCTGAGCCAAAATCAAGAGTCGGATACTTAATCTATTGAGCCACCCAGGTGCCCTTAATATAATTTAATTTTTAACTAGGACCGTGTTTAACAACCATCTCACAAAATTTCTGAAATTTTACACATAGGCTTTTGGAATTGGCATTATTTTGACTTCTATATGTATATACACACAAACACACACATAGAACATTGTGCTAATATAATAACATGGTCAATAGTCATTGTTTCAGTCTGTCTAAAATGTATAAATTATCTTTTATTAGTTTCAATACATTTACTAACTAAGTGCAGTAACTTGGGCAGATTTATTCATGAGAAAACTATGGATTGTCAGTTACTCATTTTATTCAGGCTGATATGGACAAGTTAGAGGAGGTAGACTTTATTTTATTGTCAAACATTTCTTTTTCACCCTTGCCATCTACTTAAACCTTAGGTACAAAGGAATAACCCCCTGTGGAATGCTAAATTTCCCTACAGAGATATGTCTTCTGTCTGAGGTTTCAAATTGTGCCCAGCTGAACTGAATATTCTATGAACTATTAAACATACAATTATTTTAAAAGAGCGATAGTCATTAAGGTCATTGCACTTGAGGCTTTCATTTGAACTTCTTTGGGGTTCAAGGCAGACACAAATCTTTGGTTTTACCTACTTTCTTCCTCAGCCCAGAGGCAATGAGGATGAGAGGATAAGAAAGAAAACCCCTTCTCCCTAGATTTTTGAAAACTTTAAAACCTAATGATAGAAAAGGGCTGCAGTTTGAAACATGAAAGGTCAAGGTAGCCTACTAAAAACACAGCGAATATATAACTTCTTATGGGAATCTCCCAGGCGTGAGATTATTCTGAGATTTTCAATCTTATAGTTAAATAGTAATATATCAAAAAGACGGTGAAAATAGTTGCTTTATAAAATGTTCAGGAGTCAGTCATTTAACTTTCACAAAATGTCAGTTGCTTTATTCACAGGCCTTAAACTTAGGAAACTTGAGATATGAGTATTTAAGAAAACATCCTTCAAAAATAAACAAACTTCCCTTTAAGATTAACTTGGAATAAAACATTAAGTGAGTCATTTTCACAAAGCAATCATTTGCCTATTTCTAACCCCTGATAGAATTTACACAGAAGCAATTTGGTGGTCAGATTCATGCATTTTCCACCAAAGAGGTACCCTGTGTAAAGAAAGCCCCTGGAGATATATAAGAAATTTACCAGAGGTTCTGAGAGGTTGAATCACAGCCTCAAATTTCTAGAACCCTAGGCACCTATCACCAATTAAGCTGCTGTCATCAGCAACTGTATCAGATGCATTTAGTGCTCTGGCCTACATCTTGGCCTCACCTCTGATTTCAGCCGAACCTGGACACTCCTGTGCAGTTTTTAACTCATTTTTCACACTGACAGTGTTTTGCCTCAATTGTTGGCATCTTGGCTTTCTGCATCCAACTCTCTTATCCACACATGAATAGCTTAGAAGTGGAAGGAAATTAATGGGATGACTCTCAACCAATGGGGAACTTGAGTTGATTAATAATTATCTCTCCATCCTGGCTTTTGAGTAGATAAAACTAAAAGACATTTTACAGTCTTAGCATGGTCTTAATGCCCCAATTGCCCACATATGTAACCTTACATGAGCTTTTCTTCCCCTTCTCTCTTCTGACATCCATCCTGCTCTTTGGAGAATGCCATCTGGAAATAAGTCAGACTCTGCTTTCAGGGGAACTTAAGCTAAAACACTATCAAATCACCACACAGGTATTTGTTAAACCAGGTTTATCTCTAAGGAAATTTTTTTTCTATATTACCTTCTCTACAGGTGGCATAAAAAACATCCATTTTATTACTCTGCTCCATTTCTCTTTTTCACTGTGTAGACTGTAGCTACCGTTGTACTGTCCCCAGTCTGCCCATTCCTCCATGCATGCAGCCATCTCAACTTGCCCTATTAAAGATACATTCATTCTTCAGAGCTTTTATGACTATTCTCCCCACTCAAGTTTTCCAAGTCTGAGTCTGAGAAATGTTCTTTATGTAGAACAGAATCTAGATAAAGTGGTAGGACAAATGGAGAGAGTACAGTATATGTTTACAATAACTTTCTGAAGGCAATGCCCCTTTCATAATGTCAAGCACAAAGGAACAATCCTGGTTGTAGCCATAATATAAATCTTGTAAAATTTACCCAATCATTTATTCCAGAAACTAAAAGGATCCCAGAAGCAGAACTGAGACATAATATAACTGTAGAAAACTACAAAATATTTTTTTAGTGGTAATCCATGCTTTGTTATAGAAATACTGGCAGTTAATGTTCTAATGACCTAGAAGTATGTTCTCTCTCACTGATGCTTTCTTACACGTGTTCACTTAAAAAAATATATTATACATATCCCTATAACCTACTGAAACATGGCAGTTCTTTACAACTGTTTCCCTTTTGCACGTATAAGGTAGAGTCAACTCAGCATACATTGTGCCATGCTCAAAACTAATAAAGACAGAAATACACATCTCCAATAATGTAGCATATCTCTTTGTAAAGAGAGATTGGGTTTCAACAGGAAGACCTAGAAAGATCCTTATTAAATACTTACGTACAAACATACAGATGTGTGTGCGTTTTAGACTCTTGAATTTTTACACAAAATCCATTGTTTCTTACTTAAAATTTGTAAGGACAAACTATGAATTTTGCTTATTCCATAAGGAAGAAATCTGAAACATTGACAATTACACACAGCATGTTCATTGCTGGAGGTTATACAGCATTTGCTACAGACTGAATGGCTAGATATCTCACATATATACTCAGAGGCATACGTGTATTTTACTTTCACATTTATTTTCCAATAGGAAATCAGAGAAGAAAACTGAAAAACCAAAATAAAAAAAGGAATGCTTCTCCTCTGTTTCAATAAGATAATTCACATAAAGGTAGTGAAAAAAAATACAGTTCATTGCTTCACTAAGGAATCAACAGAAATCATGATGATAAAAGTTATCTTGATTTTTATTCTTGATATAAAGTAAATATTTTCTAAACATTCTTCTATTTATTCTATGTTTATATTTTGATGTGTGTGTGCACACTTGTTTATCCAAGTCAGTTTGTGGTGTTTTGTTTTGTTTTTTCTGTTTTTTTTTTTAAGTAGGTTGCCTACATTTTTTTTTTATTATTATGTTATGTTAATCAACATACATTACATGATTAGTTTTTGATGTAGTGTTCCATGATTCATTGTTTGCGTATAACACCCAGTGCTCCATGCAGAACATGCCCTCTTTGTTTGTGGTTTTTGTTTGTTTGTTTTTATATTGGACTGTAGTGAACATGTGCTGCTAAGAAAGATATCTTTTGCTTAGACCCAAGACAGAAATCAATTTCCCCCAAAAAAGGAACAACCCAAAATGTATCCCACCATCTTGGCGTAGGTAGAAAATATTAACAACAAAGGGAAAGATGAGAAAAAAATCAGAGTAATCAGAAACAAATAAGAGTAAAAACAATATTTGGTGCTAAGTAAACATCTAAGAGTATCAGAAACAATCAGTGTCTTTCAATAGCTAATAAGTACTCACATAAGACACAGATGTTGAGAAATTGTAGACAGATAATAAAAATTTACCTAATCTGAACAATTATGCTTCATAAAAGGATTATTAAAAATGAGAAGAGGCACTTAGGGAAGGGAGAGAGGGAGAAAGAGAGAGAAAGAGAGAACAGTTAGACTAAACAAAAACAGAGAATTTTGAAATCCATAAGCAAGTCCTGTTGGCTATGTTTTATTATCCCACCAGTTTCTTTCCAAAAACATTGCAATAGCCTTCTAAATGGTCTCACTAATTTATCATTTATCTCCCTGTAGTCTTTTATTTCCATCATAGGCAGAGGAATCTATTTAAAACAGACGTATTAGTTAAAGTAAAAACTTGCTAGCTGATATGACAGATTAACCCTTACCAATAAGGTATAACATCCAAAATAATAAAAGTTTTATAAAAAATCACTTATCATTAATGTCACAACGCAAACTGTTTTTTTTTTTTAATTATTTACCTATTTATTAGAGAGAGAGAGAGAGATCATGAGCAGGGGGAGGGGCACAGGAAGAGGGAGAGAATCTCAAGCAGACTCCCTCTCACAACCGAGATGGTGACCTGAGTTGAAGAGTCAGAGGCTCAAGAGACTGAGCCACCCAGGCACCCCTACAAACTAGTTTTATATGTACAGGTTGAGTTCCTCTCCATGTGGTCGTTTAAGGACTCAAGTTCTACATTCCATTTCCTACACTTCATTTACAGGACTACATCAAAATGCAAGGGAAATACTGGTGAGCATTCTGATTCCATGTTCTCGCAGATGTCCCGGGATAATATTTCTGGTTCTAGGTACCCATTCCCACAGCTTCTGCATGCTTGGCACCCACAGCCTTTTTTTAGGAGATACCTTGAACTGCAGAAACTACTTTGCCCAGAGGCACTGAAATCCAGAAGACTGCCCAGGGCTGCCCACAGCCAATGACTGACTACCACAGACATGTAAAAGCCCAGATCTCTTACCTCAAGGTGATACAACTCTGCAAAGTAATTTATACTCTAGAACACCCAGAGGAATGTGTTGAAGTGAGGATTTCACTAGAAACTGTGTTCATGATTTGCTTTTTTCACTTTCCCCTCCCTCATAGTTTCTTTACAAATGACTTGCACATCTGCAGCTCAGAGGAACACAACCTTCCTCTTTGTTCACTGCTCCAGACACACTAGGGTCCTTGCTTCTTTTTGCCAGCATGCTTCAGTGTCAGAGATTTGTAACTGCTTTACTTTCTGCCTGGAATGCTGTTTTGCCACATGTTGACATGGTTTGCTCTTTTACTTCCTTCAGGTCTTTGGTAAAATATCACCTAATCAGGGAAGTCTTTCATGACCACCCCATATCCTTAGCCCCTCTCAGTACATCCTCTTTCCCCCTTACCATCCTATTCTCCCCAGCATTCACCTTCATCTGACATACTATATATTTACGCTTTCTAACTGATTGCATTTCATGCTAGGATATAGATCTCATGTGGAACACCAACTTTGTGTCCATTCCCCAGCTACATTCCAGCACCTAGTACAGTATCTAGGCCCACAGTAGACATTCAGCATGTATTTTCGAATGAGGTGTACAAAAGAATGACTATACAAAATATAACTACAAAATAAACAGTATATAATTTTCATTCTATAATTAAGCTTTGTGTGGCCTTTCTAATGTCCAAAATCAAAGAAATCTAATAAGAATGATACTGACAAATATCTGGACTAGTTGTGCCTCAATAGTCTATTGCAGAAATAATTGTCATCTTCATTGTAGGCAGATACGGTAAGCAGCATGTGTTGTAGGATATCGCCTTAGCCAAACTTAGATGGGACCAGTATGGAATATGCTGTATAACAGTTTATGGAATCAAAACTTCTGAAAGTATAATGATCAATATATGCCTACTCTGCTAAAGCTGCCAGTAAGTTGAACACATTTACTGAGGACAAAATATATTGTATAGAGGCCTTCTCATAGTTTTGTGCTGTTAGAGAATAGAAAGCTATGTGACATAAATAACCTTCAGAATTAAATTCTTTTATAACAAATGAAAGAAAGTAGTTTCCTAATAGTTTTTCAGGAATGAGCAAGCTTGGACAGGAATGAGCTGTAAGGATAATGCTGAGGTGGTAAACACATTAATAAATTAAAAGAAAAAGAGAATCAAGCATGAAATCAAGAGTGAATTTTAAAGGTAACTTGATCAGAACATCAGGAAAGGCAGATGGAGACAGGAGACTGCTAGAGAGAGGTCTGAAGCCAGACTGCAGGGCTGGGTACATATTATCCTTTCCCTCTATTTTTTTTTTTTTTTTTTTTTTTCCTGAAGAGACAGGCATCCTCTGTTACTAGTTTGCGGCTCAGGATCATTGATAACTCTACGGAAACTTGCAGTGAAGTTGAGTCAAGTCCTTTCTAGATGACACATAGTGAGATGGAGTCAGGCTGTCTGTTCATTATTATCCACAATGTGAGCACCTAAGTTTTAATCTGTACAAGGGACTTATGACTGAAAGTATATCACTATATTGGCGTATTATATTGACTTTCTGATAATGTTCTAAAGCCAGTTGAGTAGGAGAGAGAAAATGCCACTGGGTACAAATTGTGGCATCAATTCTCTGCCAGACTGATCAATTGGATTTATATATTACCTCCAGCAACATTCTTAAAATCTATAGTTTTACTTTCTCTTCAGTGCATACCTCAAAGCTTAAATAATTGCAAATTCAAATACATTTTAAAAGAATTGAACAAGCTTTAAATTAAAAATGCGTGAACATTGTTATTTAACCACTCTTAATTATTTACTAATTTAACTTAATACATTCACCTTCTCCCCCCCACCACTCCCATTCCCCTAAAGATAAAGATTCCACAGAGCTTCCATGTTCATCCTTCAAATGATTTGGAACTGTTTTAATCAATAAAAGAAATATAATATGTATATGTAGATTTTTAGATCCATTAAACTGGATCATTAAAAAATATCAGAAGTTCTGAATTACAAATCCTCTGCCCTCAGTCCTAAAAACCTCTCTTACAATTATAAGATTTTAAAATCCATTCATTAGACATCAATGTTGTATAAAGAGAATTAAAAATACATCTACTCAAAAAATCTTCTAGCAGAATACAAAATACTGAAGTCTTTTATGCATGAAATCTTTGTATAAAACTGCAAAGCTCAGACAGTAACCCCAAACATAATACCACTTGCAGGAAATTTAACATATATCAGGAAATTCATCAAAAATAAATAATACAAAGACTAACCTATCCCATAATTTTGCTCTACATTTTGGATATGAATCTTTCACTAGAAAAATTTAAGAAATTAACAGTTTCAAATTGCTTCAAATGCTGAGTTTTGGTAGCTTATGTCATAATTTAAATGCATGTTGCTTAGAATTATAATACTAATGAAGTATATTTACTGAATATTTATGATTTACTAAGCAATATGCGAACTCATTAACATACATTAATTTAATTTGCTTTCACAAACACCCAGTAAGTTAAGAGTAATTATCTCCATTTTACAGATCTAGAAACACAGACCTAAAGAGGTTAAATAGATCTATGGTTGAGATTGAGCTAACATGGAAGGCTATCTTCTCCAATAAATACTTAGAAATATTGGATAAAAGAGAGCAAAAGCTATTTAGATAAGTAACCAACCACAAAAGGAAGTTAAATCCCAAATTTTCAGAAACTGAACTCAAAATCTTAATCATGCAGTGACTCCAAGCCAAAGTCAAATAGTTCAATGGAGTATCTGAGCCAGATAGAGAACCTTAGTGGTTTATCCAAACCTCTAATGGGGAAAAATCCATGCCATAAACTACAAGAGCTTCAACTGATTTAGCTACATCAAACAGGTAGTTATGGAAAACTCCCATATGCATGAAACAAACTAGAAAAATTGAAAGCAAAAATACCTTTCGACTTCCTGTGGCCATAAGAATATAAACAGACATGAGAAAAAATAGAGAATCCTCATAGTTTGTTCATACCTTGCTGTGGGATCCAAATTCACAACAGACATATACTGCCTACAAACAAAACAAAAATAAATGTGAAACCTCCCAAGACAGATGCTTCCTAACCCAAGACACATAACTTTCCTACCAAAAAAAATCCTAAACTTTCACAGGATAAACTCAAAAAAATAAAGTACACAAGGAAATGAAAAATCTCCAGAGAAAGTAAGCTGATAAAGGAATCATACATAATATCTCACATCAAGAAATAGAAATAATGGAACAATCCAAATGGCTTAAAAATGAGTGTGGTTGTTATGGACTGAATGTTTGTGTCCCATAAAAATTCATATGTTGAAGCCCTAACTTTCAATGTGATGATATTTGGAAGTGGGACCTTTGGGAAGTAATTAAGTTTAGATGAGATCACAAGGATGGGACCCCATGAAGAGATTAGTGTCCTTAAAAGAGGAGAAAGAAAGACCAGCACCCCTCTCCCCTCCCACATGAGGACACAAAAAGAAGGTGGTTATCTGCAAGCCAAGACGTAGGCTTTCATCATAAACTGAATTGGCCACCACCCTCATCTTGGACTTCTCAGACTCCAGAACTGTGAAAAATAAATATGTTATTTAAGCTATCCAGTCTACGGTATTTGTCATAACTGCCTAAGCTAAGGCAGTGATTAATATAGTCACAGAAATTTTTAAAATGTTGGAAATTACAAACGAAAGACAGGACAATGTCAAATCAGAATAGAATGGTTTAAAAAAGAACCAAATTTTTTTCTAAAAAGATCTAAACATATTTCATTAGTCTGCGTGGACTGCCATAACAAAATTTCACAGATTAGGAGGCTTGAAAAACAGAAATACGCTCTCTCACAGTTCTAGAAGTTGGAAGTCCAAGATTAAGGTGTCAGTAGGGTTGAATTCTGGTGAAATTTCTCTCCTCAAATCACTAACAGAGACTTTTTACTGTGTTCTCACATGACCTTTTCTCTATGTGGACACATGGAAAGAGATGCTCTGCTATCTCTTGTTCTTCTTATAAGGACAATAGTCATATCAGATTAAGACCCCACACTTATTACCCCATTTAGCCTTAATTACCTCCTTAAAGGCCGTATTTCCAAATATAGAAACACTGGGGGTTAAGGCTTCAACATATGAAATTGGGAGAAACACTATTCAGTCCATAATGGTTCTTAAAATTAAAAACAAACATACTGAAAGGATCTGTGACTTAAAAGATCTGAATAAATCATCAACAGTGCAGTACGAGAGAATAAGACATAGATAAAATGAAGTTGCTAAAAGACAGGAATTAACTCTTAAGATTTTGTTTCTTTTTAATGTTATATACTTTCACTGCCATGAAAATACTTTTTTTCAAAAGTATCTTCACCCCAGTGTCTCCAGTAATTCCTATGAAAACATATTGGTAAGATTATGTGTTCCAAGCGGGAAGGGAAGAATGAAGCAGGGGAAATCGGAGGGGTAGACGAACCATGAGAGACGATGGACTCTGAAAAACAAACTGAGGGTTCTAGAGGGGAGGGGGGCGGGAGGATGGGTTAGCCTGGTGGTGGGTATTGAGGAGGGCACATTCTGCATGGAGCACTGGGTGTTATGCACAAACAATGAATCATGGAACACTTCATCTAAAACTAATGATGTAATGTATGGGGATTAACATAAGAATAAAAAAAAAAGAAAGAACACAATAAAGTTCATGTTATACTTTAAAAATATAAAATATTAACCACTGATATATTTATATAATCTTTAGTTTGATGGTACACAGAAAGTTGGCCAACCAAGCGGAAATGTTTTATGCTTTCCGATATCGGTATATAAACATTTTAGCTATGTATATGCTAACTAATGTTCTACATGTATGTATATGTGTTTATATATCAAGAGTTAAACAGTTGAAAGACAAAAAAAAAAAAAAAATTACGTGTTCCATGTCTTTTATCTACCAGACAAGTGAAGAAATGGCTTTGAGTAAACAGGAAAATTTGTAGAGATCCATGAAGAGCCATGTCTTAATAGTAGCACTAGAGTAAATATTATTACAAATTTAATCTAAAAATGCTTAAAAAGAAGTCTCTAAAGGAATAAGTTGGCCAAAATGTAACTGAACTCTTTTCCAAAACAAACTTCACTACTACTTCAATACAATAAAATCTAAACACATCATAATGTAACATTCATGATATACAATATCTGTTGAAAATTGGGAGAAATAAAGAGGATTCTGGGAAGATGGTGGAGTGGAAAGCACCACAAAAATAACACCAGTAAAAATTTATGGAAATTTCACAATATACTTCTAAATAATCCATGGTGAAAGAAGAAATCACAAGGAAAAATAGAAAATATTTTGTATTAAATATAAAGAAAACACAACATAGACACAACTTTAGACACAGGATTCAGCTAAAGCAAAGATTAGGGGAAATTCACGGCTTTAACTGGATATGTGAGGAAATTTAAAAAGCTTTAAAAAAAATCAATAAATTTTCTACCAAATATTTAAAGAATAAATAATACCAGCTCTACACAAACTCTTCCAGATTGAAAGAGTGGGGATATTTCCCAATCCATTCTATAAGACTATCACCCCAATCCATTCTGTAAGACCATTACCCTGGCACCAAAATCAGACAAAGATACTGCAATAAAACAAAAACAAAAAAACTACATACCAATACCCTCATAAACCTAGATACAAAATATACTTAACCGACTTTTAGCAAATTAAATTCAACGTATAAAAAGGATACTATAAGTGGAGAATTATCCCATAAATGCATGCTTGCATAGTATACAAAAATAAATGCAATTCACCATATTAAAAGACTAAAAGTTATAATTATGTGATCATCTTGATAGACACAGCAAAAGCATTTGGCAAAATCCAGCAGACATTCCTCATAAAACTCAGCAAATTTAGAATAAAAAGGAATTTTGGGGGTGCCGGGGTGGCTCAGCCCATTAAGTGTCTGACTCTTAATTATAGTTCAGGTCATGATCTCAGCTTCCTGAAATTGAGCCCTGCTTAAGATTCTCTCTTCCTCTCCCTCTGCCCCTTCCTGCCCTCCCCACCCTGCTCTCACACTATCTCTCTAAAAAAAAAAGTAAATAAATAAACAAGAATTTTTTAAAAGGTCATTTAAGAAAAAAACTACAACTAACATCATACTTTATGGTGAAATAGTGAAACACAAATTTTTTTCCCTAAGATGAGGAACAAAGAAAAAATGTCCACTCTAAACATTTGTATTCAACTCAATTGTCAAAAATTGTGAAGGGTCTGAGATTTTACCCTACTTGAAAGCTAACAAGCTTCCACGGTTTTATGAATGAAGGCAGAAAACATGAGACTCCTGGATCAGAAACAAAGACTATTAGTTCTCAAAGCACAACAAGCAGCATGAGTTTCATATTGACATTAATTCCCCTTGACCCCTAAATCCCATGAAGCTACATGCAGGGGTAGTTTAGGTGCAATGGATTTGTATCATAGCTAGGCAACCCCAAGAATAAAGATTTCTAATCTTTTATAAGGAGCTATAATAAACCTGACAAACATTTGCTCCAAAGAGAGATTATCTCTATTGTACTGCTCTCAGCTCTGGAGGGAGACACTGTATCTCCCAAGACCATTCACTATACATGCAATGTTGAAAAGAATAAAGACTATCAGTGCCTCTCTTCATAAAATATACAGAAACATGAGAGACATGGGCTCAACTGTCTATCAATCATATTCAGATATCAATTCTACATCATCTTAGCTTCTGAAAAATTTCCCCAGACAGAAGATGGGCCAAAGCTACTTAATTAGTATATTTGTTTCATCTAATTAAGGCTATTTCAAACAGACTACAAGCAACAGAATGAGGCCAATCTGTAGTACTGTAGTACAATCATAACTCCTAGGATCCTAGCCCAACCCAAATCCCATAAAAATTCAGTATTTACCTTTAAAAGGTAGATGACTTTCCACTTGTTTCTTTATTGACCTTTCCACTTGGCTTAAGGCATTAATCCAGGCTTAGTAGGATGTATTAGCAATTGCAGAGACTGCCTTGGCCTGAAAGGGGAAATCTAAGATAATTCTATCATCTATAACAACCCTTGCCAGTAAGTCTGATCTAAATGCCTTCCACGATCAAGGTGCTATCGTCAATCACTTCAGCTAAAATCAGAGACAAATTTTTACCATCTTTTCTAATTCTATGACTTCTGTTGTAGGGAGAATCCCCCAAGAATATTCATAAATAAAGCATCTCTTGTTATCCCTCTGAGAAGTTCCTCCCAACCTCAATCCCAAGTAAACAAGGATGACCTAATTTTGGAGAGAGCTCGCAGTCATCTGAGAGCTGCGTGATCTATTGGTGGTGCTTCCTTAAACACTTGGAGCTATTTTATAACCATTCTTAGGGTGCCATCACTGTATTTTCAGGAGGAAACCAAGTCCATGCCTAGATACTATGTAAGAGGCATTAATTCAGGGGCACAAGAAAGTATTATTGGGGCTCTTCCAAGTGAGACTTAACAAGAGTTGACCCTACCTCTGATATAGCCAGCCTCCCGGCTGGCTGATAAATCTTAAAATTACCAATTTAGTTCAAATAACGGTCTGGTCAAAGTTTTTAAAGGATGGACCAAGAGGAGTCAGTGTAATCCATCTTGTTTGTCTGCACCACCAGCCAGGTGGTTTTCATCTGCCTCAAAAAGAGACTGAGAGTGTAGGCAAAGAAAATACCCATAAAATATCTATTGGTGTTTTCCTACAACTTAAGGAAGTTGTGGGAGTGGGACCATTCCTGTTGCTCCCAATAGATTCCTCAGTAAGTTTAATGGGAATGACAATCTGGTTTTAGTCAAAGCTTACTGTTGATGAACAGCAAACCCAGAAGTCAGTTAAATTTAAACTTGTTGCAGTTTTGGAGTGCTGCACAAGATTATTTTCCTTCATGAGTAAGGTTGCAGGATGGTTCTAAATGACTAAGATCAGTAATGCCAGTTTCACCTCCCTAGGCGCTTGTTTGGTGTTCTTCTACCTCCACAAAATTGGTATGTTCCATTTCTTTTTTATGTATTTATTTTTTTCTGCTGCAATCAAGGTTTCCAGATGTCTCTTACTGGAAGATACCCTGGCCAGCCTGCCCAAACCAGCCCTGGTAAGGTATTCCAGATTCTTCCAGCTCTGCCCTCAGGGAGAAAATGTGCACTTTTGGAGGTTAAGGCTTGGAATCAGGCAGATGCTAAGTACCCTATAACCCCAATACTCCTCCTGTGACCCGGCCTTTCTCGACATTGCCATGTTCCAAGGCCCTGGCTACCCTGACCTGAGCTGTCCGCGCATGTGTAGTCTGCACCCTGTGGCAGGCTTTTGGATTCTGGGGCCCTCCAGACTTCTGGAGCTCAGGCAAGAAGCCAACCACGTAAATAGCCTTTAGGCTGGAGGCAGCCCACCACCAGAAAAATCTTTCCAAGGTAGCACGTTCAAACTCTTCCCAGTCCCCATCTGGAATGGCTGCCTGATGAGGTCCTGGGCTTCTCCAGCAATGGCGGCTCCCGGGTGTCAATTCTTGAATGACACCCAGTTCAGCCATCTGGCCCGCCTGCGGAAAGGCAGTCAAGATTCCTCCAGCTCTGCCTTCAGCGGGAAGGTTAAGGCACGTTAAGGTTTAGAATTAGGCAAACACCCGCTACTTACAATAACCTGCTCCTGTGACTCAGGCTCCGTCAGCACTTACCCTGTTCCAGGTCCCTGGCATACCTCGTCAGCCACCCTTGGGCAGCCGGGCCCTCCAGGCCCATAGCGCCACAGTCCATCGTCCCCAACCACCTGCATAGCCTCCAGGATGGAGGGAGCCCACACCCCAGACATCACTGTGAGGCGTTCGCTGAAATGGGCGATAGAGCCCACATGGACTTACTGTCTCCTGGGGTCCCAGGCTTCTGCAGCAATCAAGGCTACCAAGTGTCTTTTATCGGAGGGTGCCGCAGCCAGTCCTCACAATCCAGTCGTGGCACGGCAGTCCAGATTACTCCGGCCCAGCCTTAGCAGAAATGTGTGTATTTGTGCAGGTCAGGGATTGGAATCTGGCAGATGCCTTTTAACTCCAGGAACCTGCTCTCCAGACACAGACACTCCTCTTCCAAGGCTCCGGCTTTCCAAGCGTCCGACTACTCGGACCTGCGCCTGCGTGCACATGCGCAGTAGCACTCCTAGCGAGCGTCGGCGGAGCTGGGTCTCAAAACCCGTGGGACTCTGGCCAGGCTTCAACCACCTGCATAGTTGCCGGTGTGGAAGGAGCCCACCTTCTGAAAATCATCCAGAGGTAACATGCGCAAATGGGCAACAGTCAGTCCCCGTGTGGATTTGCTGCCTCATGGGGTCTGGGCTTCACAAAGAACCAGGATTCCCAGGTGTCTCCTACCCGAGGGATACCCTATCCTGCCAGCCTGGCCCCTCCGTCACAAGAGAGTTGAAAAACCTCCAGCTCTGCTTTCCACGGGAATAGGCTCCAATGGCAGGTAGGCATTGCGACTTAAGGCTGACCCTTTGGACCCCCAGTGCCGTCTCCTATGACCCAGCCTCTCCTGCTCCAAGTCCCTGGCAAGCTTCTGGTGTATTCCATGTGAATACAGACATACCTGTATCACCATATTATTGCACTTGGCTTTATTGCGCTTCACAGATACTGCCTTTTTTTTTTTAAATAAATTAAGTTTGTGGCAATCCTGCATTAAGCAAGTCATTTGGCGTCATTTTTCCAAACGAGCATGTGCTCGTTTCATGTCACGTTTTGGTAAGTCTCACACTTCAAACATTTTCGTTATTATATTTGTTATGGTAATCCGTGGTCAGTGATTATGATTGGGTGAAAGCTAAGATGATAGCAATTTTTAGCAATAAAGTACTTTTCAATTAAGGTATATGCATTTTTTTTTTAGACATAATGCTATTACACACTTGAGTACAGTATAGTGTAAAAATAAATTTTACGTTGGGAACCTGAAAAATTCATTTGACTCGCCTTATTATATTCTTCACTTTATTATTTTTTTAAAGATTTTATTTATTTGACAGAGCACAAGCAGAGGGAGAGAGAGAGAGAGAGAGAGGGAAGCAGGATCCCTGCTGAGCAAGGAACCTGATGTGGGGCTCGATCCCAGGACCCTGGGATCATGACTCGGGCGAAGGCAGCTGCCGAACCAACTGAGCCACCCAGGCGTCCCGGTATGCTTATATTTTTAATGTCATCTTTTTTAATCATCTCCTACTTACACCCAGAATTTTCTTCCAAAGAGATCTGATGCAAGAATGAGAAGAGCATTTTTATAAAACTTGCAGAGACCCATTATGTCTCTGACTTTAGCCCACGAGAGCCACTGTGGGAGTCCGTAAGCGGTATTCTCAACCACATGGTCATTATCTTTATAACTTAGGACCATGCCAATCCAATAAGAGAACCAAGTTAGCTGAATCAGAATTATGTTTGAATCCCCCACACTCCCTTTTGGAACATGTACTAACGAGGCTGGTCTGGAACTGATGTTAGGGACAAGAAAGCTGCATCATTTCCAGCAAGGTCAGAGTAGAATTCCTAATTCTAAAAATAGAATTCTTCCTCTTTTGTCTTATTCTTTACACAGCTCGTAGCTGATTGGAGATGATCCATTTTTGGAAACATCCACATTCAGTGACCCAGCTGACCATAAGTAGGTGAACCAGTAAGAGGTAAGGGAGGTAGTTTTTCCATAACATTCTTAATCAGATTAAGGTGTTTTCCTTCTATTCCTATATTCCTAGTTTGCTGGGATTTTTTCCCTTTTTTTTTTCTTTGTATTATTAACCAAGAATGGGTAGAGAATTTTGTTAAATGCTTTTGTTTGCATTTAAAAATATTCTTATAGGGGCACCTGGGTGGCTCAGTCGTTAAGCGTCTGCCTTCGGCTCAGGTAATAATCCCAGGGTCCTGGGATCGAGCCCCGCATCGGGCTCCCTGTTCAGCAGAGAGCCTGCTTCTCCCTTTCTCTCCGCCTGCTGCTCTGCCTACTTGTGCTATCTCTCTGTCAAATAAATAAATTTTTAAAAAAAGACTTTTTTAAAAAATAAAATAAAAATATTCTTATAGTTTTTCTTTTATTAATATGATGAATCACATTTATTGATTTCTTGGACTTTAAAGCAAACTTGCATTACCAGTATAGATATTACATATTATCTTTATAGTAGTTATCTTTATATCTTTATATATATATCTTTATATCTTTACACATATATACATAAATATTACATATTATCTTTATACACATACATACGTGTGTATATATATAAAGATAATGTCTTAAATTTGCTAATTTTTAATAGAATTTTTGCATGTATGGTGATGAGAGATTCTATAGTTTTCTTATAGAGTATTTGTCTAATTTTGTTATGAGGATAATACTAGCCTCACAAAAAGAGTAGTTGAAAAGTGTTTCTCTTCTATTTTTCTGGAAATGTTGGCATTGAGTTAGTAATAATTCTTTCTTAAATATTTGAGGGAATTTACCAGTTAATCCATCTAGAATTTTCTTTGTAGGAAAATATTTATAATTTCAACTTCTTTAACTGGAAAGGGTTTTTAAGTTTTTAAATTTTTTTTCCTTTGGTCAGTTTCGGTAATTTGTGTCTTTACAGGAATTTGTCCATTTCATCTTGGCTGTTGAATTCTCAACCACATGGTCAATAATGACCTAAAATTGCTCTTAATATCTCCTTGTTTTGATTTTAATATTAATAGAATCTGTAGTGATGGCTTTCTCTCCTGACATTGGTAATTTGTTTTTTCTCTCTTTGACTCTTGAATAATCTACCTAGAAACTTATGAGTTTTATTGATTTTTTTTTTTCCAAAGAACCTACTTTTGGATTCACTGATTTCCTCTTTTTTGTTGTTTTAATTTACTCTTGTTGAGTTTTCCTCTTTATTATTTTCTTCTACATAATTAGGACTTTTTCTGATTTCTTTAGGAGTTTTAATAATTGATTTAAACCTCCCTCTCCCCCCATTTAAGGCCATGTTTTGCCCTCTTGGCACTCCTTTATCCATGTCCCCACATACTTATATGTTATATTTCTTCTTATTATTATGGTCACATATTTTTAAATCCTCATGTTAATTCTTTCTTGACTGTAGGATTATTTAGAAGTATGTTGTTTAATTTCAAAATATTCGGGGTTTTACAGTTATGTTATTGTTATTGATTTCTAAGTTAATTCCAGTATTTCTGGTAGTTGCCTTTTTATTATATCCTGATTTCACAGTTGTTCTCTGTGGGTTAGTCATCTGATAATGACTTCTACCATTACTTTACATGGAAATCAGGAGGAAGATTTTTAAAGAAAATATTTGTCTAGATAATGAAAACCAAAGTCAAAATATGAAAAATTTCTAATCTGAAAATATTAATAGAAAATCATTTATTTGTTTTTCACATCATAAACCTCTGGCCACCAATCCAAAGACACACAATAGTAAAGGGTACATTGAGCTTTGGTATCTGTCTTGAAGGTACTGTGAATTTATTATGGGGAGTTTTCTAAAAATTAATAGAAAAGGTGAGAGGGATCAAAACAGACTTAAAAGTGAGAAAGTAGCTCTTTGTCTTGTTTTATATTGCACGTCACAGCTGCTGCTGTAGTGTCATTTGAAACACACTTGGTGGTAAATAGGAATGAGACAGGCACTCTAGGTAAATATTTTTTCTAGTTAAGTTGTACTTTACTACCATTAGTAGCACACGCACGCACACACGTGGAATCTTGGAAAAAATTTCTTTGGTAATTGTATTTTCTAATTTCTTTTTCTTTTTTTTTTTTTTTTTTTAAGATTTTATTTATTTATTTGACAGAGAGAGAGACAGTGAGAGAGGGAACACAAGCAGGGGGAGTGGGAGAGGGAGAAGCAGGCTTCCCGCTGAGCAGGGAGCCCAATGCAGGGGCTCGATCCCAGGACCCTGGGATCACGACCTGAGCTGAAACCAAGAGTCAGATGCTTAACCAACTGTGTCACCCAGGCACCCCTCTTGAGGGTTTTTATCAAGAAAGGATGCTGTATTTTGTCAAATTCTTTTTCTGCATCTATTGAGAGGATCATATGGTTCTTATCCTTTCTTTTATTACTGTGCTGTATCACGTTGATTGATTTGTGACTGTTGAACCACCCCTGCAGCCCAGGAATAAATCCCACTTGGTTGTGGTGAATAATTCTTTCTTTTTTTTTAAAGATTTTATTTATTTAGAGAGAGACACAGCGAGAGAGGGAACACAAGCAGGGGGAGCGGGAGACGGAGAAGCAGGCTTCCCGTGGAGCAGGGAGCCCGATGCGGGGCTCGATCCCAGGACCCTGGGATCATGACCTGAGCCGAAGGCAGACGTTTAACGGCTGAGCCACCCAGGCGCCCCTGTATTTTCTAATTTCTGCAACCAAGTGAAACTGGCTTGGAGTAAAAAACCTTAAAAAAAAAAAAAAAAAGATGCAGATGATTTTATGTTTTCTTGTTCGCTTGATTTTCACTGTCTTCATTCCATTACTTATTTCACAGGATATGCTTATGTAGTTTAAATCATGTTAAAATATTAAGGTAAAAGAGCTCATATATTATAATTTGAATATTATCTGCATTAATTTCAATTTCTGTGGTGTCAAATTGTGCTTTTTTTTAAATTTCTCTTTTTTTGTTTTAGTAAGTATAGGATGATGAATGTGACTTATTTTTACTTTTTTAATGATTTTAGAACTTTGCATACTTGAGAAAGTATAATAAACAGAAATTCTCATGTTACTTTCTTTTGAATTATAAAAATAGATGATACACTGGATATTATATTCTATAAAAAATAATTATTTAAAGATTTCATTACTATTATTTGCTTCTCTCTTTTAACATAAAACAGACAAAATTTTGTTTATCAGTAGTCATTGGTAGGTCAGTGGTCCTCAACTTAGAATGATTTTGCCTTCCAGGGGACATATGGCAATGTGTGGAGATAGGTTTAGGTGTAACAACTGAGGAGGTGCTACTGGCATCTAGTGGTTAGAGACCAGGATGTTACTAAACATCCTATAATGTGCAGGACAGCCCCCTGCAACAAGTTACTGGCCCCAAATGTGAAGAATACTGAGGTTGAGAAACATTTTGTTAGATGAATTCTGGTTATTATTATCTCCAAGATAGTATAATATGATGATTCAAAAATTATTTGTGTAAAATGTTCCTTCTGTTTCATATGGGTTAATAAAATTACAGAAAAACTAGTTTTTCCAGTTTTAATCAGAAATTATGAAAGTATTGATAAAATTAAATCTATTAAATTAAAATTATTATTTATTGTTTAAGAAATTGAAAATTTTCTTCATCAAAAGGATACATAAATATAGAATTTACAATGACAACTTCATAATCAGGCTTAGCTAATTATAGATACAATTCTCAATAAGGGACCTTTCATAATACTACAAAAAAGGAGGTGTTCTTTTAAACACTCAGAATTTTCTATAACTGATTTATGAACCACTTGTTGCTTTTTTTTCTTCTTACAGCAAAACTTATTTAGTTATAGAAGGTTGTGGTATTTCACTAATGTATCCTCTAAAATAATAATAAAAAAACAGTAACCTTGCTGTAAAGGATAGAAAATATTGTCAAAAAGTTACATGGTCCATTAAAGGCAAGGCAATTCCACTCTCAGAACAGGTTACTACACAATTATTAAAGTTTCTAAATTTATCTTGTTAATTTTGGAGCTCCCTCTCCTCAGTTTTTAAAAATTTTTCTAGTGTCTATATTTTCACATGCTTTTTTGAAACCTATAAATTTTATATCCTGATTCCATCAATAAGGTTCTTTGTAACTATCAAAATTAATGAATTCTGATTTACATTTTTGAACCGAATATGAAAATACGTAGTGAGTAACAGTGAATTATCATATCTGACAATTCAGAAACTTGATGACTGAATTTTTGGTAAACATACAAATTTTAACTAGCTTTACTTTTAGGGTCTTATTTTCTTTAGCTTGGGGAACTACTTTGGATAAGATAGTTGGCTTACTTAACTGCTTCCCTATAGAAACACTTAATTTAAAAATATAATTTAATATCAGTTTTCTACTAGGGTATACAATATGAAAGATTCCAAGGACGTTGACATTTCAGTAATTACATAGTATAGCACACCCTTGGAATTTAATTATAGGCTTTCAGATACAGTCAATAATAAGCCAAATGACTGTAAGAACAATATCAAATTTATTATTCACTAAACACTAATTAAGAATAATAGTTTGATATAAATTTTTGAAAAACAATTCAAAATATTTTATATGAAATTTATTACATTTAAATATAATGGTAAAGATTAAGCCAAGGAGTTATACTCCTCATGTTGATTTTGCCACAGAATAACTTATAGTGAGCATAATTTTTGCTTCAAAAAATAAATAAAAATTATTTATCTGAGTGTCTGAAATGTTTTCCCACATAAGTCATCTCCAACAATAGTTTATAATTCTGTTTTTATAGAAATTTCAATGTTTTACTATTCCACAAAAATTAACTTTAATTACAAATATTGTGTTTGAAGGAGACAAACCCCTATATGCATATATTCTGTTTGATACAATAAATACAAATAATCAGTATATATGACTCCCTTTCATGGTACCCAGTTTGAACAAGCTAAACTAATCCACATGAAAAAGAAAAAATCTGTAAAATAATAAGAATGATGGTTTCATGTGTACTGCAAAGTGAAAGTGATGGCCATTTACAGAAATGTGCATGAACAAATAGGGTTTGCTACTCTTTCCGAATTAAAAGTCCCTAATAACTATAAAAAATATGGGCACTAGAGTGAATCATTTCATAAAAAACAAAAGCAAGCAATTTAAACCTTTCATAGTTAATCCATGTAGCAGGGAAGGTTCATACTTAGGGAGGGCCCATCTGGCCTCTCTACAAATGGAAAGGTTTATACATATGGGCCATAACATATGCATAGCTAGCTGAACCAACCCCTGCAACTAAATAGTAATTAGCATGGGGCAGGTTTTTTATGGCTGCTAGCATACTAGCAAGTCCTTCCTGACCTACATCCAAATGGACATATGATTACATAAAATGGGTAGTTTCTTTCTCAAGCATTTATTTGTGTGCAAAAATGTAGGATTTGTTTAACTGCCGCCAACTAAAGAACTGAGACCCATATGTTACCCCATAAACTTACCGGTTAGCAATTTGTTATAAGCAAGATGCAAATATTATGGTAAGCATTCAGAACGTTTATTCAATGAACCTTATGTTGTAAATGGAAACAACAGTATGTCAGAAAATTTCGTAACCACGATTTCACCACTGGTCCCATTTTATGTCTAATTCAGTTTCCGAAATCTGCAATTTTCAATTAAAGACATGAAGGTCAGCAGAGTTTTAAATATAAAGTAATACATGATTCCATGTTGGGGGAAAGAATTAGTGAAATCTATGAGAGCTTGAAGAGTCTGTGCAAAGTTTAATTTTAAGTAGATCACAATAGACGTCTGAGGTATGTCAGACAGACTACGCTTTTGAATATTTGGTTAAATTTGGTTTGGATCAGAGAGGAATTTGATGAGGCCTAAAGGCTATAGACAGCCCAGAGAATTGTAGAAATCAACGTTAAATTAAGGGTTTAACAAATTCACCTTTATTGAGAGTAATTTGGGCATCAATATAACAGGTGTAGTTTGAATCTAGCTCTATTCTAGGTATAAAGACATGGAGAGATTGAGGATTTTTAAAGTTCTAAAAGCTTTAAATTTTGCCAGACCAAAACCATAGATTTATAATGAAAAATCAGAAATTGTGCAACCCAATAAGAATTTAAACACAGAAGTCTATTATAATTTTGAGGGGTTAAATTCTAGTTTTACTAATTGTACCTATTGCTTATAAATCATCAAGAAGAATGCTGTTCACATAATTTTGACATGTGAAAAATGGAAAGAAAATGTTGTAGACTTTTGAATAGATCATTGTTATGTGCATAACATTTTTAAAATTATTATTGACAGTAATGTAAATAATTTTAGTCTAGATCAGTTTTTGTCAGAAACTCTTAGACATTAATAAGGAAACTATTGACCAATATTTTTATCTTTATCTTAGAATTTTGAAAATCTCAGTGTATCAATTAAGATTCTTTCAGTTGCAGGTGTTAGAAACCTAATTTTTAATGGCCTAAACATGAAATTTACTGGCTCACATTACTTCAGAAATAGTTCTAACTTCAAACATGGCTTAATCCCAAATCTCAAAACTGCTATAACATTTTTGTTTGTTTTCATCTGAATCTTTAGCTCTTTCTTCTTCTCTGTTGGTTTTATTACTGAGCTGACTACCCTGTGGTGGTAAGATGGCTGCTAGAAGCCCCAGAGTTCACATCTCCACACTTTCAAATTCAATAAAGATTTTCCTTTAACTCATAAGCTCTGATATACATTACCTTTTGCTTTATAAACTTTTATCATCCTTAGGTAAAGCAATTGGCTTTTTTGTTTTTGGTCTGATGTTTATTTCTATATTTTGTGATTCTAGAATGGTGCCTAGCACATATACATAACTCAATTAATAATTTTTCAGTGAGTGACTAAATGAATAAATAAGTTCTCCCCAAACTACATGACTGAGAATAGAGAAAAGTGGTTTCCCAAAAGAAAATTTTTGTTCTGGTATTAGAACAAGAGGGGATGGCTGCAGAAGCCAGATCAGCAGTTGCTAGATGTTCAGACTAATCTTTCCAACATGAAGATGTCAAAACCTGTGTGTGCCTGGGTGATCACTGAAACTCTGTGTTTCTAAAACTTAATTTTATCGTTGCTATAGAAGTCACTGGTAATGTTTCTTGAAAAGAATTATTCACTCAGTCTTTTTAAGATGATAATTTAAATGCTGTTAAGAGGGGCGCCTGGGTGGCTCAGTCGTTAAGCGTCTGCCTTCGGCTCAGGTCATGATCCCAGGGTCCTGGGATCGAGTCCCACATCGGGCTCCCTGCTCGGCAGGAAGCCCACTATTCCCTCTCCCACTCCCCCTGCTTGTGTTCCTGCTCTCGCTGTCTCTCTGTCAAATAAATAAATAAAATCTTAAAAAAAAAAAATGCTGTTAAGAGATAGTAAACAAAAAACAGGAATATGTTATGCTAAAACACTAAAAAAAAGTTCATTTTAATTTATTTCTTCTAGAGGAATTATACTTCCATATGCCAAAGTTAAATAATTTCATAATAATATGTAAACCAAACAAAACATGGTTGGAATCCTTAACTCTTGTATTACTATTTAAGCAATCTTTGTGTTACTTCCTAACAGTATTCTGTGAAACTCATTTGTAGAAATATTTCTGTCCTAAAGATGGTCAGATCAGATAACTTGGCTTACATGAAGCTCCAGGGTTAAATCCAAGAATAGAGTTCATGCATCAGTCCCTACTCTCAGTACAATAGGTCCTCTTTATTCCATTAATATCAAATAAGGGAATACTTTACACAAACACTGGATGCTTAAATTACCCCTGTCGCCTGCCACAATGGAACCTAAGTAGATTTATAATGACACTTTTTAAATAGAAAAACAAGGCCTTGAACCTGATCAAGGGAATTTTATTTTCTCTTAAGACTCTCTTGGATAATGATTACAGATACTAAAAATCTGTAAACATACTCATTTTCTACTTAGAATAAATTTTACTATATACTCTTGTAATTTTAAGAAAAAATATATCTTTGCATAAACATTTGTGGCATGTTTTTATATTTAATAACAACATTTATGAAAAGCATTTATTGACCCATAGAAAATGCTTAATAATTGTTGACTATGTTAATCTTTATTATTATTATTATTAACAAATGTTCTTTCTAGGAAGAGATTGAATATAACTAAAACTAACAGAAAAAAATTCTCAATACAATCTACTAGCCAGAAATACTTAATATGTATCACCAACGGGAGATTTTTTGACCTCCTACATAAAGGAATAGATACTAGTCAAACAGTTTTTGATCTCCATCAACATGACTACCTACCCAATGGTCTGGAAAAGCAGCACTGTAATGGTATTTTTAGCATTCTCTTAGTTTCTCATGATAACATAAAAAAAACTATCCTTATAATATTGCTGTATTGTGATTTTCATCACTATTGCCAGTACATTGTTTTTAGGGAAAAAAAAAAACAAAAAAACAAAAACCCCTTTACTCAGCTATGGAGTGGCCCATAAGTCCATAGGAATTGTTATGGTCATATATTCATAAGCTCAGGTTAAGTGTCTTAAATATTATAAAGATACTAAGAAATTAGCAGATTTCAATAATGAAGATGATGTTGAAAATAAAACAAGGAGGAAAGAAGAATGAGGGAGGGAATGAAGAAAGCAGAAAGAGAAAAAGAGAACAGAAAAAGAAAAGAGGGGATGCTATTAACTGTGTAATGTACTACAGTACTACAGAGAATAAGGGCAGGGGCCCCTCCCTCCAAAATACATTGGTTTAAAGAGTGTCACCTTGGGGCATCTGGGTGGATCAGTCGGTTAAGCATCTACCTTCAACTCAGGTCATGATCCCAGAATTCTGGGATCAAGCCCCGTGTGGGGCTCCCTGCTCAGCTGGGAACCTGCTTCTCCCTCTTCCTCTGCCCCTCCCCCCCGTTCATGCGCTTGCGTTCTCTCCTCTCTCAAATAAAATCTTTAAAAAAATAAAAAATTTTAAAAAGTGTCACCTTTTTGTAACTAAAGAATACCTCAGCAGTGTAATGACACTCTCTTCTGAGCATGGAGCCTGATTGGGGACTGGATCCCAAGAGCCCAAGACCACAACCTGAGCCAAAACCAAGAATCGGACACTTAACCAACTGCATGCACCACCCAGGTGCCCCGCTTAAAAAGCTCTTATATTAATAAAATTCTCTTTTGTTTCTATTTGTTGTCTTTGGGATAGTGGATATTAATGGTAATTACTGAGATTACCTCTGACTCTATCTTTCTATCCCAACTTTTCGTAAGCTCAGTGCTGGTTTTGAATTGAACCATTACATTTGAAGGTTGCTTCCTGCCAACAGTTTCTTTTCCACTCTGTCCTAAATGTTAGCCACAAGATAACCAGCCAGCCACTCAACAGAAATACATTTAAACTCATAAATATCATCTTCATTAAAGGACATTATACACTTACAAAGCAAGGGTGAAATGGGTAAAGGCAGTCAAAAGGTACAAACTTCAGTTATAAAATGAGTAAATCACCGGGATATAATGTACATATATATATAACACTGCATTTTGTCTTTGAAAGTTGCTGAAAGAGTAGATCTTCAAAGTTATCACAAGAAAAAAGATAATTTTTAATTATGTGTGGTGATGGATGTTAACTTATTGTGGTGATCATTTTGCAGTATATATAAATATATCAAATCATTAGGTATGCCTGAAACGAATATAATGTTAAGTGCCAATTATACCTCAATAAGAAAGAAATTAACTATTAAATATTAAAGTAATTGTTCTCCAAAGCTAAAACAAAACAATAAAACAAATTCGAAGTTTCCAGACAAATTTCACTTTCTTGAGTACAGATTATTTCTTTGCAGGGAAAATATCTGTGAATGTGATTCATAAAAGTGTCACTAAAAAAGGGCATTTGGGATTGGAAGATAGAAGTTTTTCAGGTTTTACTCTACACAGAAGTTTTTGTTTTTGTTTTCTTCACCTAAGTTTGTAGAAAACTGTAGCATCCTTACTCACCTCATAGGGATCTTCTTTTACCGTGTAGAAGAGAGTATTTGTACTTAAAATAATCCATATAAGAAATAACAGCTTCCATTTTCAGATCCCATTGTCTTGAATATTGCAGTAGTAATTAGGGACATAAATAGACATAAGAAGAACAAGAGAAAAGTATATGTTAGCAATGCAATTAAGTAGAAGCAGAAAGTCTAGTGGTATAGTGCTAAAAATTGCAATTAGGAAAACATATATTTTGTATGATTAACATTACTCCTAGTGATTCCAGAAAGTGGGCTATGGTGGATGGCAGAAATATAATCTGTGTTTTGAGATGTAAAACTAACAAAAGGAAGGTGTTACCTGGGCCAAGACCAGGATGAGTTCAGTAACTCTACCTTAGTTCCTCCTAGTTAAAGAGTATCGGTAGATTTTATTCCATTTGATGCAATTATTTGTCCTAACGTACATATTTTTAATCTGTATATCATTTGTATCAGAATATAGGTTTCATTTTTCATTTTCTTACCTCTCATTCCTTAATGCACTCTAATATTTTCTTCTCTTACTCATCACCTTCCTCTAAACATCATCACCTCTCCGCCAAACTATGCTCAATAGGGTCCAAAATAATATATACTATCACTAAGTCCAATGAATAATTTTAAGTCCATATTTTTTTGGAATCCAGCATAGTTTAGGTTCTGTTTCCTAACTTTCTCTGATCCCAGACTCCTCTGGTTTTCCTATTCTCTGCTATCCCTTCTCAATCTCCTTTGCAATTTCTTTTATTCATCCTATTAAATATTAGGATTACTTAGAGATTTTTCTAGGCCTACTTCTTATTTCATCTGACTCATCCTCCCCAGACAATTTTACTCCCCAGGTTTCAATTGCTCTCTTTATAGAACAACTCTGAAATTTGTATCTCTATACCAGACTTCTCTTTTTCTCTTTTAAGTGTTAGATTTACATATTCAAAATCAACTGCTTACTGAACATTTTTAAATAGTGAATCATAGATTCTTCAAACTTAACCAGTCCAAAACTTAATTCATTATCTCACCCCCAATTTTTGCCCAACATATTCCTTCTTCTATTTTCCCTCCATCAGCAAATGAAATGACCACCCATTTATATAACCCATATAATGATATAAACTGCAAAATCCTATTTGATGCCTATAGCAGACACTGTCAGTGCTCTGTTCAGATCCCCTCAAATCCCTGCTTTTGTGATTTTGTTTGTGTCCTTTTCCAGGCTCCCTGTGCTTCTGTGTCCAATGACCCACACCTTCATCTCTTAAGAGAATCTTCCTTGGGCTACTAAGTCCATTTTGCCCAATGTGCAGAAATCCAGAGTCTTAGGAGTGATTTAGCCATTCAGCCAATGACTGATGATGATGATGCAGGAATAAGATATTTTGACTAGATTTGTTTGGCCTGTTTTATGCCTCTATAATACCCCAAATTTCTCTGTTGACTTAGTACACTCATAAATATTTGTACAATGCTTTCTTTCCCTGCTAGATTCTGAGTTTTTTAAGGCAGGAGACATAAGTGTTCTCTTTCTTCATTTTTCATTTGTGTAGGCTCAGCATCTGGCATAATGCTTACACATAATAGGTGCTTTATAAATATTTGTTGAATGAATGATTTAAGAATTCCTTTAACTATTGAAAATTTTCCCAAGACATACCTAAGTTGGGTTGGCACAACCAAGATAGATAATCACATTCCTTAGTTGACAGGATCAGGTAAATCTGTACAGGTGGGAGGCATGCATTCACATGTAAACAAATATCTACATCCTTAAGATATGCTGCATATTATTTTATGTACATATAAATGGAAGAATTCTAGACAGATTGTTTATAAAATACCAAATGGTGCTAAGTATTGTCTTGTGTAATTTTAAAAGAAGAACACTAAATTTAAAGCTCTTAAAAGTATGGGATTACCTATGTCATTTCACATGTGTCTTCTAAAATCTTTCCCCAACTAACAAGAACAAAACTCCAATTAGGATCATACTCTTTTTGTTGCTGTTGTTGTTATTGTTGTTCTTACAGCTCCGCATAACTTTACAGAGCCCATGAACACAAGTGTTGTCTCATAGAATCCTTGCAGGTAGGCTCCATGCTCAAATGATCATTGGTGGTACAGCCAGGGCTAGAAACCATATCTCCTGATTCCCTCTCCAGAACATTTCCCTCTTCCACATTACTTAGTTCCTGCCCCAACCTGTACCCTAGACAGCCGCAATGGTCCTGATTCCTCTATTTTCTACCTGCTGCTTATGCTGCCCCATCCCCACCTTCATTATAGGCATTAAAAATAAAAAGTCATTTGCTTATGCTATTCACTTATTTTTTAAAATCAATTCAGACATTTTAATTCTATTTAATTTTCCTTCTTCCTTTGTCTTACACCTCTTCCCCTCACCCAATTATGTAGTGGCTTTTTCACATACTGGCACCAAAAAGCCAAAATTCGGGTAAAAGAAGTCTTGTTTTTGCTACATGTTAGCAAATAGTTCATGTTCTTATACTTGTCACTTCCTTTTGGTCCTCTTTTCATTTTATCTGATATTTCTTTATTATGAGAAGAAAGGAAAGGGGTATCATAGTGGGAAAAAACGGGATGGGAGTGTCAGGGAGAGCAGAAAAGCAAAATAAGGATTTATTCCATGCTGTATTAGCATGTCATTTTAAGGCTTCTGACATCCGCACCCCTGCCATATCTAATTCATTATTAGGCCTTGTTGATTTTATCTCTGTAGTATCTCTCAAGTCCATCCACTTCTTTCCATTTCAAGCAACTTCACCATAATTTAGTCTTTCCCCAACTAGTTCCTGTCAATTTGCACCCACTCTTGCCCATCCGGTATATGTTGTAGGCTCTAAACAGAATGATCAAAAAGGACTTTTAAGTCTCAAGCTAAACTCTATAGGGAATAATAGTAACAGTCATCATCACTATTGTTAAAATTTGTTCAGCACTTCCAGGGTGCCAGGTACTATTTCTTTTTAATTGAACCTTTAAATGTAAGCAATCTCTTTTTTGCATGTTCAGGAGGCCAATCAATCTTATAATTTGCTCATACTGCTTTCTATATTTTGACAGGAAAACACATGCACACACACAGAGAAACACACATCAGTGTATATCCTAGGCGTTATACTTGCTTTAGGATGAATCATGATAATGAACTATATTTCCTTGGCTCCTGAAAAAAAAATGGTTTTCTGAGTTGAATTATAAAATCTGTGTGTGATAATTTTATATTAGAACCTATTACTTGGGGGAAATCCTACACTATCGCTGGTATGTTTACACTTTTTTTTTTTTTCCTGTGTGCCCAGAACACAAAGTTCCACCTTCTCTGGTTGGCTTGCAAATTTTTTTTTGAGGTGTATACATATATATATTTTTTCTTTTTACCTTTTGACTCCCATACTCGTTTTTAATTTAGCTGGACACATAACTTTCCACCTCTTATACACATTTCAAAAAGCATAATGCTAGATTATAAAATGAAACATACATCAAGTCTTTCAGAGTTTTATCTTTGTAGTCATAAAATCTACAAAGAAGTAATATTTTTCTACAATCCATTCTAACAGATTTAACATCTTAGAAACTTTTCTGAAAATATATTCATTGTTTTTAACATTTCTTCTTTGATTTCATACCAAACTTATGTTTATCACATGATTGCTCACAATTATACAACAAAATAAAAAACATCATCAAATAGTTTAATAAGGATATAGGAAAATGTAGTTTGGTTCATCAAATGATGCAGAAAATAATGTGACAACAAAAAAATCTGATTGCAAATAAGATATTAGTTGTACTAGAATCTGTACCCTCACACTTTAGGAAAAAAGGAAAATTCAGAGCCTTGAGAATATAAACAGGAAAGAAGCGTATGGACACAGGAAGATCACCAAGTTAAAAAAAAAAATACAATGGCAACATAATATAAAATATTTAATGCCTAAGTATTCAATGAGAGAGATTCTAAGTTGTGTGAGGGAAAGACCAAGCCTTGTGCAAAAAAACAATTATTCTAAGGACATTATCTTCTCTAAAAAAAATACTATATCTTTGTGTGCATGAGTGTATGTATATACATGTATGCACATGTACATAATTTCTGAAAACTTTCTCTATCTGAACTACTTTTGTCCAATGAATTCTTTCACTAAATTGTTTTTGTTAATAACTGTCATTTAAACCATAGAGTCATAATTTTTAAAATCTCTGTATACCTAGCTGAATCCTTCAAACAGAATCTTCTAAAGTATTTTCTTATATTACCATAGATATTTAGATATGCTGCTTCTTGGTTAACTTGAACTGTATGCTTTACAAAAATAGGATCAGTCATCTTTACTTTCTCTTGTCTATCTCTGGAGCCAAACAGGCCAGCAAAAAGGCAAGCCAGCAGAGTATCTGTCAGTCTAATTAGGTTTCTTTAAGGTAAGACAAAATGCAGGCAGGGAAGAATACCAAGGACTCACACAGCCCTCCAAGCGGCTGGGCTGGCCCAGGCCTGCAGTGATAGGCCTCCAAGAAGCACAGCATTATGTCCACAGGTCATCATTATCATCTTTTTTTTTTTTTTTAATCTGATCGATCCCTCCCTACCACAATGATGCTTCAGGGCATCTCTCTTACTGCTGGGGAGTGATTGACCATTGGGTATCATTAAAGGTGGTAGGTAGAAAGGAAGTGGGGAGTGTGGGCAAGGTGTGGGGGAGGCAGAGGGGGACTAAAGGCAGCCACAAGCTCCAGCTCCTTCTTGGGTCTTTTTCTCCTTCCTGAACTCCACTGACCTTTCACTCAGGAGCCAGCTGGAGCTGAGAGAGATTTAATTGAATGGATTCCTTAGATGTGTTTGGAGTATGGGTGATGAAGAAAGGCCAAGGAGGGAAGGAAGGCTGGATACTGTGGTGAAAACAGAGAAAAGGGGGAGGGAACTTTCCATGACCTTCAGAGGCTAATTGCCTGGCTCTTCCTAGGCCCTTACAGGAGCTTGACTTGCACAGGGCTCCTGTTGTCTGGTCTAGCCAAAGCTCTCCAGCCGCTCCCTGAACCCCGGCTTCAGAAATGCAGCACTGGCAGCCGCTCCCCTCCCCCTGTCACCTCCGGTCCAATCAATAGCAGGTCGGCCAAAGTGGCTGCAGCTTCCCTCTGCCCCTCTTGGGCAGAGCTATATTAACAGGCTCTGCTCATCCTACTTTCCCCAACCTCCCTCATTAATCTGAGCCCAGGCAAAAAAAAAAAAAGATGGGGTACAGGATTGACCAGAAGCACTGATGTGTGTGCGTGTGTGTGCATGTGTGTGTGTGTGTATTTCAGTCTTCTTCAGTGTTAAGTTTAATGGAATAAAATCGAAGCAAGAGAAATCAAACCTCTCCTCTGGCACTGTCTCTCTATCTTGTTTCCATTGTTTGTTTCTGAAATTATAAATCACAGGGAGTAACCAGATCAAGAGTTTATCCACGAACACTGCCCCTCCCTATTTCTCCCAGCTCTGGCTTTCTAAACCCTGTCTTTACAGGGCTTTTGTGTGTGTGTGTGCATGTGGGTTTTTTTCTTTTCTTTTCTTTTCTTTTTTTTGAACATAAGTAAAAAGGAGTCAGTGAATGTCAGCTGAGTTAAATGGGTGACAAGGGAGATGGAAAGAAGAAAATTCATCCCTTCTTGTCTTTGAGAGCAATTTAATTAGGCCTGAGCCCCCTGTGAGTGGGTAAGAAAAAGGCTGGGGGTGGCTTGTCTAGGCTTCCTCTAAAGGCAAAAGCAGACTTGGACGCTGCATAAGTGCCTGTGCACACACACAAAGGATTTTTAAAGGATCATGTAAGAAGATCAACCGATAAGCAGCTAATTTTGTGTACTTAGGGAGCAAATGAGTGAACAGACTCCCACTGGAATACCTAGGGTAATGGGATGAGGGAAAAAAAGGGAAGAAAGATCTTAAGTACTTTACTATTAATGCTGATCACTAAAATTAAAGGTTTATACTGCTTGATAGGGTGGCTAGCTGTAGCTCCTGGGAAGCCTGTGTGTCTGTGTCTATGTGTGTATGAATGGGTGTGAGTGGGTGTGTGTGTGTGTGTGTATCAGTGCTTGTATATCTGTGTGCAAAGCATGAGTTGATATAGTCATATACATACAAATATGGATTTTTTTATATACCACTTAGTTATTTTGAAAATTGTCATCAGAAACCACTTTTAAACTAATTGGAGTCTGTAGAGAGGAAACCTCATTTTTGGTTCAAATGAATTTTCTGAAATGTCATTTGATTCAGGAAATATGACTGATCTGCTCGATTTCTTGATAAGAAATGAAATGAGCCGTTGTCCTTCAGGATATCATAGACTTGAAATGGGGGATTTTATGGTTAATGCCATCAGATAGAAGTGTCCTACTTTGAAAGGAGAAGTCCATCAGCCTCCGGGGAAGGCTGAAGTCTGAATTCTTCTTTAAATCCGCTGCTGCAGTTAAAGCTGGCATGGCGCAATAATAGATTTTTTTTTCCTAAGCAATAATTACAAAATAAATGACAGTAAATAATGAGATGGTTGATACCAAAAAGTTAATAGTTTTATACTTTAACATTGTGGATTCCACATTGAGTTCCTCATGTCAGTGTTCCATATGGAAGTCAAGAGTGAACAAAGAGGCCAAATTAGTATATTTGGACCACAGTATGGAACATTAAAATTTTAGAAGTATGATTAATGTAATCATTCTTATAAAAACACTCTGACAACAATGGAGACAGAAAAACAATAAGGGAATAAAACTGATAACAGCATACATGAAAAAGCACACAGAGCCAAAAGCGAGAAGAAGAATATCTGGGTCATTGACCCCACGCACAGCTGAATGAGAAAGTATGTAGCCATGCTTAACTAAGGGTAAACAGTGGAATGGAGGTAGTCAGGCAATATTGAGGTGTGTATTTTAAATGGTTTGCAATAGGAAGAAGAAAACCATCGCATTAGGTTTATTCCACAAGGAAGAAAGCTCATTGTGAATAAAGCTTGCATCTGCTAGCTTACAAAACTGCTGACCAATACCTTCACTTTTCACCAACCCCACTTTGCACACCAGGACTGGGCATTCATATCTTCTACTTTTTGTATACTTATGCTGAGAGATTGTATACTATGGCCGGGTATAGTTACCGTGCTGTTAACAAAGATTCCCATGAAACTTAGTCAAAATGTAATAGGAAAGAGCTGTAAGAAAGAAAAAGATATAAGATAAGAAAAAGGTATGTTTCAAATAGTGTACTTCAATGCAGAGGGAAGGAGTGAGGGAAATAAGCTAAGAAAAAGAAGCAAAGACAGGCAGCAAAGATGGGGAATGGAAAATAAAGAGGATGAAAGGAGCAGAATATGTTTGATGAAAGTAAAGTTGGGATGGGGATAATGTATTTAATATGTCTTAAATTGCCTGTCCCTTTCCTTTTTTAGATACTGTCTAATTTCAAATAGAGAAACATGAGAACTTTATTCTTAGACTCGCATTATCAGTGAACTAATATTAGTCAGTACTTGCTTATGTGCAGAGAACAACTCAATCATAAAATGTTTTATATTCTGTCAATGAAATGGAAATGTACATAGTTATGACATAATATCAAAGTGTATGCACTCACTTATTTATAAATGCTGGAATATCACAGTTTTCTCATGGCCTTCTTAGAAATAAAATATACACTATTAAAGAAAATTACTTTTAGAAATTTGGGACTTCTTTGAAAATAGGCAATCAAAATTCTCAAGTATTCAAGAGTCTTTCATAGTTTAATTCTACATAAACCTGGAATAAGAATTTTCAATTTGACTTCCTGATTAACATGTGACTATTCCACAAAATGGCAATAGAGGCAAAATTTTGACACCTCTATAATAGCTTTTAGATAATATTTTAAATGCCATTCCTCTTTGACCAATAATTTGCTATACTTGTATGTAATGGATATCCAATTATATATATATTTTACATATATAAACATAATATATATAATTACATATATGTGTATATATATATGTATTTTTAACATTTCTTCCTTGGCACTCCAGACATACTTACAAAAGAGTATAATAAACAATAAAACTAAGTGGCAACCTATGGAATGGGAGAAGATACTTGCAAATGACATATGAGATAAAGGGTTAGTATCCAAAATATATAAAGAACTTATAAAGCTCAACAACCAAAAAATGGATAATCCAATTAAAAGATGGGCGGAAGACATGAATAGTCATTTTTCTAAAGAAGACATGCAGATGGCCAACAGACACATGAAAAGATGCTCAACATCATTCATCATCAAGGAAATGCAAATCAAAACTACAATGAGATATTATCTCATACCTATCAGAATGGCTAAAATCAACAATATAAGAAACAACAGGTGTTGGCAAGGATGTGGCAAAAGAGGAACCCTCTTGCACTGTTGGTGGGAATGCAAACGGGTGCAGCCACTCTGGAAAACAGTATGAAGGTTCCTCAGAAAGTTAAAAATAGACCTATCCTCTGATCCAACAATTGCACCACTAGGTATTTACCCAAAGAATACAAAAAAATACTAATTCAAAGGGATACATGCACCCTAATGTTTATATAGCAGCATTGTCTGCAATAGCCAGATTATGGTAACAGCCTAAGTATCCACTGACGATGAATGGTTAAAGAAGAGGTGGTATATATATGCAATGGAATATTAGCCATAAAAAAAGAATGAAATCTTGTCATTTGCATCAATGTGGATGGAGCTAGTTAGTATTATGCAATGTAAAATAACTCAGTCAGAGAAAGAAAAATACCATATGATTTCACTCATATGTGGGATTTAAGAAACAAAACAAAACAAAAAGCAAAGGGAAAAAGAGAAAGAGGAGTAAACCAAGAAATGAAAATGGACCCTTAACTATAGGGAACAAATTGGTGGTTATCAGAGGGGAGGTGGATGGGGAGATGGGTGAAATAGATGATGGGGAGTAAGGAGTTCCAATGTTATGAGCACCAGATGATGTATGGAAGTGTTGAATCACTATATTGTACACTTGAAACTAATACTACATGGTATGTTAACTAACTGGAATTTAAATAAAATTTTTAAAAAAAGATGAACCACCTCAGTATGTGTAAAAAATAATAGATGGGATCAGTCTATTTGCCCCAATTTCATGTAAACCAGCCAAACATGAAAGTTTTATTTAAGGCTTAAGATAAAAGAGTTTATATATAAAGATGCATTTTGTACATTTCCTTTTTTTTAACTCTTGGTAAATACATATGATATACAGTAGTCTTAGAGCGTGACATGCATTTGTTTTGTCCCACATTTTGTACAGCAACCACTGAATAAAGAAGGGCCCAGAAAGAATTACAATCACATAGACATTGATATAGCAGTGCTAAGAGATGGTATAAGTCAGCCTTAGATTGCACCCTCAAGAAATCATGTTGAATTTCACAACAGGTAAGCATCTTGACAAATCCTTCTGAGTATGATGAAAGCAGCTTGCAAAAACAGCATAAGAGTACATCCTGGATAACATCTCAGATACATCAATTTTGTTCCAGGGAACTTTATAGTATTATACTTAACTAGAGGTATAGCAAAGTACTTCTTCAATCACATCATTGATCTTAGTAAGCCAGTGCCAATAATCTTTTTATAATACCAAATTATCAGTTGCTTGTACTTTTTTTAATTCTGAAATTTTATTAACCTTATGTTGATAAAAGTATATTCAAAGGAAAAAAAACTGGCTCTCACGAATACTGCATATCAGTTAAATTGTATATGCTTCTCAGGGTGACATTATTTTCAAATTTAGGTATTCCATATGTTATTTTTCTAAGTGCTATTATTTAAAGTGTTCTTATGTGAAGCAGAATAGAAGCTAGATTTTTCCACAAATACCACTGATGCCAGTTTTCCAAACCAAAAATGAACTCTTTTTAAAGATTTCTTATTTATTTATTTGACACAGAGAGAGGAGGAGAGAGCGAGCATAAGCAGGGGGAGTGGCAGGCATGGGAGAAGCAGGCTCCCCGCTGAGCAAGGAACCTGATGTGGGGCTCGATCCCCGGACCCTAGGATCATGACCTGAGCTGAAGGCAGCTACTTAACCAACTGAGACCCAGGTGCCCCACTAAATGAACTTTTTTCTACGTGCCTGTGTATAGTTTGTTCACTTTTATATGCCCAGCATTGAGCACCTTGCCTGACATAAAATAGGCACACAACAAAAGTATTAATTTTTGGTACCGTTAAGCAATAGCAGAACAAAAGCTGTAATTAAAACAAAAAACAAAACAAATTCCATGGTTTTTTTTAATAGGAAATTATCATATAAGCCATAACATACTTACATGGATAATAAGCACATATATTTTCCATAAACTGGATGAAAGTCGCCATTATCCTGTTACTGTTCTAGAACTCAAGTAAACAAAATGATATACAATATGGTTTAAAAGTAGAGTAAGATCCTAGATGAAATCCACATCAAGAGATTTCTCTATTATCTCACAAAGAGCGGGGGAAGGGAGATTAAGGAGTCATGATCTGGGAGAATGTCAGAGAGTAGAGAAGGAGGTGCTGAGGACAGACAAATTCATTTCTGAGAAAAGATCCTTTTATAGATTAAAAAATAACTTTGGAGAACCATTAAAAACTATGAAATTCTAACTAGAGATAGCAAATCAATATCTGCTTCCTCCATCCTTGGATAAGGAAATGACAGTTGAAGGGTTCACTTGGTATGGCCTTCTCAATCTACCAACTGTTCAAACTGGCTTCCTGGCAGAACCAGAATATCACACATACTGAGAATACTTCCCTCAAATGCTATCAGTATTCCGTTATGAAGGAACTGTCCACTGAGTTGGTAACAAATGGAGTTTGTTCACATTTCTACAGGCAGTACTAAATCTTGGCACTACCTCTGACCACCACTGATTAAGTCCACAGTTATAAGTAAGAAAGTTTAACATAAATAATATAACTGGAGGGTCATAACATCCCCAAATTTTGCAACATGTTGTGAAGCTTCATCAAGTCAGGTATCAGATTCAGCCATGTAGCTAGGAAGGGAGATTTAAACCTTTACATTTTTTTTCACTGCTTTCAAGTCTCATGGGACTACAAGATCATTGATGATACCAACAGATTTAAAATAAAAAGGGAATGATGTGATATAATTAAATTTTTAAAATTATATTCTTTTTTTTACAATGCTATTACAAAACAGTATTTACTATATTATCGTTGTACCTACATTGTACCTTTCACTCCCTTGAATTATTAATTTCATAACTGGAAGCCTGTACCTCCTTCTACCCTTCACCTATTTTGGCCTTTCCCCCACCCCACTCCCCTCGAGCATCCCTCAGTTTCTTTTCTTTATGGGTCTGTTTCTGATGATTTTGTTGTTTTACGTATGATTGAAATCATATGGTATTTGTCTTTGACTTATTTCACCTAGCATAATACTCTCTAGTTCCATTCATATTGTTGCAAATGACAAAATCTCCTTGTTTTTTATGTCTGAGTAATATTTTATATACATACATACATACATGCATACCACATCTTCTTTGTCCATTCATCTATTGATGGATATTGGGGTCACTTCCATTTCTTAGCTAACACAGATAATGCTGCAATAAACATAGGGGTGAATATCTTTTCAAATTAGTGTTTGATTTTCTTTGGGCAAATACCCAGTAGTAGAATTACTGGATTAAATGGTATTTCCATTTTTAAATTTTTGAGGAACCTCCACACTGTTTTTCACAGTGGCTGTACCAATTTGTATTCCCAACAATGCATGAGAATTCCCTATTTTTCTACAACCTTGCCAACATTGTTTTTTCATGTCTTTTTTATTCTAGCCATTCTGATTGATATGAAATGATACCTCATTGTGGTTTTGATTAGCATTTCCCTGATGATTACTAATGTTCACCATTTTTTCATGTGTCTATTGGCCATTGTTTGGAAAAATGTCTGTTCAGGTCCTCTGCCCATTTTTAGTTGGATTATTTGTGGGGGGTTTTAGTATTGATTTATATAAGTTCTTTATAAATTTAGGATATTAACCCTTTATCAGAAATATCATTTGCAAATATCTTTCATTCAGTAGGTTGCCTTTTCATTTTATTGATGGTTTATTTGTTGTGCAAAAGCTTTTTATTTTGGTGTAGTCCCATAGTTTATTTCTCCTTTTGTTTCCCTTGTCTGAGGTTGCCTACCTAGAAAAATGTTACTAAAGCTGATGTCAGAGAGAGTACTTCATATGTTTTCTTCCAGGAATTTTATGGCCTCAGGTCTCACATTTAGATCTTTAATCCATTTTGAGTTTATTTTTGAACTGAGTTAATTTTTGAAATTATATTATTCTTAGATTTTCTCTAGAGATATATAATACTCAGTAGGCAAGCAAGAATAGTGATTGAAGAATGAATGAATGAATGAATGTGAATATAAGTGAATCTATCTAAAAAGCACATTTGTGAGAAAAAAACAAATCACTATTGGATGCTAAATGTATTATTTTCCATGCTACTATATAATTCCGAGATATTACAAAGTTAAAAAAATACTTAATATGATTATCCCTATCCCTAAGCTAATTTTTTAAAAAAATCAGGGTGAAAATATTTGCTCACCAGATATTTTTTAAAGTATTAAATTAAAACTTCAAGGGACTCTTTTCAACTTATTGATTCCATAAATTGGTTTTGTAAATCACTAGAAAAATGGAATGCACAAGATATTCCAAATGACATTGTAAGTTTGAATAAAAACGTAATGTGTAGTTATTTGAACAAATATACTCTCTGGATAAATCTGTTTTAATATGGCCTAAGAATGTAACTCCTAAAACAAATGTTACATTCATTTATGCTTACTACTGGGGATGATACACAAAAAAAATACCCCTGCAAAAATATAATTATATAAAAAAGTACATTCAGAATTTTTGTAGGTGACGTCTGCTTTTCCCATGATAAAGTAAGGGACTGGATTTGCCTTCCTATCTTCAACAACTAAAAAATGAAACAAAATATATCAAATGACAATATTTAAACATTGGGAATAAGCAGCATGAGCTGTTAATCCCTGGGAAAAGAGAAACCAATGAGGTGAGCCTTCCCAATTGTCCTAGCTTCTTGCCTAAAGGAGATTTCCTGTATACAGTATAAGGAAGGGGATTCCCAGCAAAGCCAGGAGACTCTCTAAGTTGGGGAGACAGACTGGGAATTGGGAAGGCCAAGGTGGCTATAATTTGTGAACATCATACTAAAGAATATATACTGGAGGAAAGACAAAGAAACAGAAGAGTCCACTTTAATCTTTGGCTAGTGCTTCTTTGGGAATTTATGAGAAGGATCATGAATTTACCTGAGATTTTTTTGGGGAAAAAAAAAAAAGACTCAAAAGCATTAGGCTGAATAATTATTAGAGTTCACAGAAGGCAAGAATAATTTGTTTTCTTACCAACCAGAGAGAAAAGAACTAATAACACAAGAAGGATCAGAAGAGACCTTAAAAAGGTAATGCATAAGTAGTGGGGTTAAATTAGTCCTAGAGTAAAGGCTGCTCTGAGTTTACCATAATAAATTATTGTTGGGGAAGCCTCAAAAGAATGTGATAGATTTTTTATTCCAGAACCAAAGCAAACATTGTTTAAAGGAACATAACAAAGTCCAGCACTTGACAGAATAAAATCCACATTGTCCCTTAGCCATTAATAAATTCCCAACATGCAAAGCATAAAAATATGAACCATACCAGGAGTAAATCAATTAATACAAACTGACTGAAAAATGACAGAGATGATAGAATTATAAGACAAGGTAGTTAAAATAAGTATTTTCCATATGTTTATATCTTTAAAAAGCTATAGGAATATGGCCATAATGACTAGAGCAATGTAAAATGTTAAAAAAAAAAATACAAATAGTACTTTTAGAGATTGAGAAATGAAATACCTGCAAAAATTCATTAATAGAATTAACAACAGGTCAGCATATTAATCCCTGCAGAGTAAAAGATATGTGAATTTAATGGGGTGCCTGGGTGGTCAGTCGTTAAGCGTCTGCCTTCGGCTCAGGTCATGGTAGCCAGGATCCTGGGATTGAGTCCCACATTGGGCTCCCTGCTTGGCAGGAAGCCTGCTTCTCCCTCTCCCACTCCCCCGCTTATGTTCCCTCTTTCGCTGTCTCTCTTTGTCAAATAAATAAAATCTTAAAAAAAATAAGATAGGTGAATTCAAGACGTAACAAAAACAAAACAAACAACTACCTAAAAATGAAGTACAGGGAGAAAAAAAACTGAATATAAACCAAAAAATATCACTAAATTTTGTCGTAGTATCAAGCATCTAACATATGTACAATAGAAGTCTGAGAACGAAGAGTGGCAGAAAATATATTTGAAGAAATGGCTATTTTACCCACACACACACCCAATTTCATAGAGACTATAAAACCTTTAATAAGCTTTTATTAAACTCAAAACAGAAGAGAGTTGAAAATAATACCAAAGCACGTCATGGTTAAATTGCTGAAAACCCAATCATAAAGAGAAAAAAATTTTAATCAATCAGAAAAAGAAAATATTTTACATAGACAATGAGTAGAGAATACTTGTCAGAGATTATTCAAATGAGATGAAAATAGAGCAACATTTTTTAAGTACTGAAATTAAAAATAAAACTCTATCTGAATATCTATAACTGTTAACCTATGTCTGTACCAACATTGTATTTTGGGAACTGATTTCTTGTTTTTTGAGTTTCACAGGTTAATAGTTGGAAAGAAATTCTGCTCCAGGATGGATTATACCAAATCCATACCTAATTTAGTTGAATGAGATAATGAGATTTGGGACTTTTGAACCGATGTGACTTAAGTGAGATTGCAGATTTGAGAGATGATGATGCTATGGGTAGATGCTTTTGAAGAACTTGGGTTAGAGATGTATTTTGTATTTGGAATGGATGTGAACCTTTAAGGGCTAGAGGGTTGACTGTAGTAAGCTGAATATTGGATCCTTAAAGATGTTAATGTCCTAATCTGAGGAAACTGTGTGTATTCTACTTTACATTCAAAAGAGACTTATCAGTTCTTATTAAGTTAATGAACTTCAAATAGGAAGATTACTCTGGATCTCTGTAGGGTTCGTATAATCATAAGACTCCTTATAAGAGAGAGGTAGAGGTTAAAAAAAGATCAGATGAGAGCAACAGAAGTTGGAGGGAGGAGCTATACTTAGAAGGTGGAGGAAGAGGTCATGAGCCAAACAATGTAGAATCTTGGAAAGGCAAGGAAACAAATTCTCTCTGGTGTCTCCAGATAAAACAAAACCCTGAAGACTCACTTTGAAGTTCTAACCTCCCAAACTATAAGAGAATAAATTTCTGTTGTTTTAAGCCACCAGATGTGTAATAATTTGTTACAACAGCATTAGAAAACCAATTCAGTAACATTAATAAAATATGTAGAAGTAAAGTGCCTGAAAACAGTAGCATGAAGGATGGGGGAGGAAAGAAATGGAAAGATTCAGTTGTAAGTTTCTTACATTATTCGTGAATTGATCTATTATTATTTGAAAGTACACTGTGTTAAGTTAAAGATATATACTGTTAGCACTAAGACAACTGCTAAAAAAATTAAATAAGAGGATAGTAAATAAGTAAATACTAGAGATAGAATAGAATCATTAAAAAAAAACCCTCAATCCTATCAAAAGAAGGCAAGTAAAGAGAAAAAACTACAAATAACAAACAAATAAAAATAGAAAATAACAATGTGACATAGTAAACACAACCATTTTGATAATTACATTAAGTGGAAATACTCTAAGCCTTCTAATTAAAAATCAGATTTGCCATTCTATATAAAAAAAAGCACAACCATATGTCTAACAACAACAAAGAGAAAAGCCACTTTATATATAAAGGCATGGGTAAATTAAAAATAAAAAGATGGAAAAATATACTTTATTAAGACTAATTATAAGAAAGCTGGAGTTGTGATATAAATATCAAAGTAGATTTCAGAGGAAGAATAAAAGGGGTAAAGAGAAAAAAATTTGATGATAAAAAATTTATCAAGAGGATGAAACTGTCATAAAGGCTTATGTACCTGGTAACTGAACTTCAAAATACATGAAGCAAAAACTTGTAGAACTGGGGCACCTGGGTGGCTCAGTCAGTTAAGCGTCTGCCTTCAGCTCAGGTCATGATCCCAGGGTTCTGGGATCGAGCCCCGCATCAGGCTCCCTGCTCAGAGGGAAGCCTGCTTCTCCCTTTCCCACTCCCTCTGCTTGTGTTCCCTCTCTCGCTGTCTCTCTCTGTCAAATAAATAAATAAAAATCTTTAAAAAAAAAAAAAAACTTGTAGAACTGAAGGGAAAAATGGACAACCCAAAATTATAGTTGAAGGTTTTTAACACTTCTTTATGAGTAATTCAGAGAATTGCAATTGGACAGAAAATCAATAGTATATAATATAATTCAAAAATGCAATATTTTTTACCAAATGTATTCATAGAACACTCTACTAAACAGCAGAAGAATACACATTAGTTTCAAGTGCAAATGGACACACATGTATTCTGAACAATAAAAGTAGTTATAAGTTTAAAAGAAAAAAAATGTGCAAAGTAAATACTCTGACCCAAGTAAAATTAAACTACAATCAATAACAATATCTAGAAATCAAATATTTAGAAATTAAACAATACAGGGGCACCTGAGTGGCTCAGTTGTTGGGTGTCTGCCTTCAGCTCGGGTCGTGATCCCAGAGTTCTGGGATTGAGCCCCACATCGGGCTCCCTGCTCAGCCGGAAGCCTGCTTCTCCCCCTGCTTGTGTTCCCTCTCTCGCTATGTCTCTCTCTGTCAAATAAATAAATAAAATCTTTAAAAAAAAAATTAAACAATACATTTTAAGTAACAAAGTGGTCAATGAGAAAATCATAAGGGAAAATAGTACATTTAATTGAATAAAAATGAATACATAGCATTTTAAATGTGGGATGAAGCTAAAGCAATTTTAAAGGAAAATATATAGTATTTAAAGCAAGAAAGTTCTCAAATCATTGACCTAATAATTTTCTTTAAGTCACTAGAAAATAAGATAAATTAATCCAAAAATAATCAGAAGGAAGGAACTACCAAGGATAAGGGCAAGAGTAAATAAAAGAAAACAGAAAAACAATGGAGAAAGTCAAAGAACCCCCAACTTGATTTTTTTAAGTTCAATAATATTTATAAACTTCTATTAAACTAATGAGAAAAATAAAGACACAAGTGACCAATAACAATTTTAAAAGGTACTACAGATCCCGCCATATTTAGCAACTTTGAGCAAGTTTATGCCAATTTAATATTGAGATAAAATATGCAAGGCCCTCAAAATAATCTACTAAAGCTCACTTAGAAGAAAAAACACATAACCTAAATAATCTTAACTGAATTAGCAGCTAAAAACCTTACCACAAAGAAAATCTAAGCCCATAGGACTTAACTGGTGAATTCTAACAAGCATTTTAAAGATTTATTTATTTATTTGAGAGAGAAAGCACATGCTGCATGAGCAGGGGGAGGGGCAGAGGGAGAGAGAAAGTAAGAGAGAATCTCCAGCAGACTCCCCACTGAGCACGGAGCCTGACCTAGGGCTCCATGCCAGGACCCTGAGGTCATGATACCACCCAAACACAAGAGTGGACACTCAACCAACTGAGCCACCAAGCACCCCCTAACAAGCATTTTAAAAAGTAATACAATACCAGGAAACCTGGGTGGCTAGTTGGTTAAGCATTTGACTCTTGATTTCTACTTAGGTTATGATCTAAGAGTCTTGAGATCAAGCCCAGCATAGGCTCCACACTGAGCATAGAGCCTGCTTAAGATTCTCTCCCTCTCCCTTTGGCACCTGGGTGGCTCAGTTAGTTGAGCATCTGGCTCTTGATTTTGGCTCAGGTCATGATCTGAGCTCTGTGTTAGGTTCCCTGCTCAGCAGGGAGTCAGCTTCTCTCCCTCTCCCTCTGCCCCTCCCCCCAGCTCATGCTCTCTTAAAAAAAAAAAAAAATATATATATATATATATATATATATGCAATTCCACAAACTTTTCTGGGAAATAAAAGGATACACTTAAGCTTATTTTATGAAGGAGCATTAATTTGATAACAAAATTAGAAAAAGTTATTACAATAAAATGAAAGACAAATGTCTCTGAACATAGATTCCTTTTTTTTTTAAAGATTTTATTTATTTATTTGAGAGAGAATGAGATAGAGAGCATGAGAGGGGGGAGGGTCAGAGGGAGAAGCAGACTCCGCACCGAGCATGCAGCCCGATGCGGGACTCGATCCAGGGACTCCAGGATCATGACCTGAGCCGAAGGCAGTCACTTAACCAACTGAGCCACCCAGGCGCCTTCTGAACATAGATTCTAAAACAATTATCCCAAATTTAGAAAACTCAATTTAGCCATATATAGAAAAGATCATATATCATAATCAAGTTGAGTTTATCCTGGGAATAGAAGGATGGTTTAACATTCAAATAATAATCATTATAATTTGCTGTGTTAATAGACTAAAAAATGAAAAACATATAACTATGTCAATAGATTGAGACTAGATACAGAAATAGCATTTATCAAAATTCAACATACATTCATGTTAAAAAAAAAAAACTCTCAGCAAACTAGATTGATAAAAAGCATCTGTACTCAGGCGCACGGGTGGCTCAGTTGGTTAAGTGACTGCCTTCGGCTCAGGTCATGATCTCAGGATCCTGGGATTGAGCCCCACATCAGGCTCCCTGCTCAGCGGGAGGCCTACTTCTCCCTCTTCAACTCCCGCTGCTTGTGTTCCCTCTCTCGCTGTCTCTCTCTCTGTCAAATAAATAAATAAAATCTTAGAGGGAATAAGCATCTGGGTGCGCCTGGGTGGCTCAGTCATTAAGCGTCTGCCTTCGGCTCAGGTCATGATTCCAGGGTCCTGGGATCGAGCCCCACATCAGGCTCCCTGCTAGGTGGGAAGCCTGCTTCTCCCTCTCCTACTCCCCCTGCTTGTGTTCCCTCTCTTGCTGTGTCTGTCTCTGTCAAGTAAATAAATAAAATCTTTAAAAAAAAAAAGCATCTGTACAATTTTCATCACACTTAAAGGTGAATGACTAGGGACACCAGGTGGCTCAGTCAGGTAGCGACTGACTCTTGATTTCAGCTCAGGTCATGATCTCAAGGTTATGAGATTGAGCCCTGCGTCAGGCTCTGTGCTGGGCATGGAGTCTGCTTAAGATTCTCTCTCCCTCTCCTTCTGCTCCTCCCCATTCCCTCTCTCTCTCTCCCTCTCTAAAAAAAGAAAAAAAAAATGGTGAATGACTAAATATTTTCCCTCTAAGATCATAAGTAAGTCAATAATATCCATTGCCACCACTTGTAGAGAAAATTGTAGTGGAGATTCTCATCAGATCAATAAGGGAATAAAGAAATGAAAGCATATAAATTAGAAATAAATAATATCCTTATTGATAGATAAAATGAATATTCAAAAATCCTAAGAAATCTACAGAAGAAAGCTATGAGAAATTATAAGTGAATTTATCAATATCACAGTAAACAAGGTTAATATGCAAAATTAAACTACATTTTATATAGTGCCAATGAACAACTGAAAATTGAAATAAAAATATACCATGTACAATAGCATCAAAAATCATGAAATTTCGGGAGCTCAATTGTAATAACACAAGATCAAGCCACTGAAGACTATAATTCACTGCTGACAGATATTAAAGAAAACTTAAATGAAGAGAAATTCCATATTCATGAATTGGAAGATAAAATAATCTCAAGATGTCAGTTATCTCTAATTTGATTTGTGGATTCAATGCAAACCCAATTAATTCCCAGAATTATCTTTTAGGAAATTTGGCAAGTTGGTTATATCATTTATTTAGAAATACAAAAAACCTGAACTAGTCACCAATTACTCCAGTATTCATGGAATCATGGATGAATCTCAAAATATGCTAATTGACAAAACACACAGAGAAACCATGAATGATTCTTTTTACATAAAGTTCTAGAGAAGAACAAAAATATAGTAACTGAAAGCATACCAGTGGTTTTAAAGGATGGGGGTCAGGAGGATGGGATTGATTACAAGTGAGCCTGGATGAACCTTTGGGGAGATAGTAATGTTCCATATCATGATTTTGTTGATTAAACAACCATGCATATTTGTAAAATTTATTGACTTGTACATGTAAAATAAGTAAATTTATATTATGTTAATATACTTCAATAAAGCTGATTAAAAATAATTTGAATATAATACACAATGGGGAAAAGACAGTCTTTTCAATAAATCGTGCTGGGAAATTGGACAGCTACATGCAAAAGAATGACACTAGACAACTTTCTTACACCATATACAAAAATAAATTCAAAATGGATAAGAAACCTAAATGTGAGACCCTTAACCATAAAACTCCTAAAAGAAACATAGCCAGTAATCTCTTGAACATGGCCTGAGCTGCATACTTATGGATGTGTCTCAGACAAGGGAAACATAAACTATTGGGACTACACCAAAATAAAGAGCTTTTTCATGGTAAAGGAAAAATGAAAATGAACAAAATGAAAAGGCAACCTACTAAATGGGAGAAGATATTTGCAAATGATATACTTGAGAAGGGGTTAACATCCAAAATATGTAAAGAAATTTTATAACTCAATACTAAAAAAAATTAAAAATAAATAAATAAGTAAATAAATAAATAAATATGGGCAGAAGACCTGAACAGACATTTTTCCAAAGAAGACATACAAATGGCCAACAGACACAGAAAGCTGAACATCACCAATCATCAGGGAATCAAAAATCAAAAGCACAATGAGATATCATCTCACACCAATAAGAATGGCTAGAACCAAAAAGACAAGAAATAACAAATGTTGGCAAGAATGTAGAAAATAGGGAATTGTGCTTATTAGTGGGAATGTAAATTGGCACAGCTGGTGTGGAAAAAGCATGGAGGTTCCTCAAAAAAATTAAAAATAGAACTACCATATGACCCAGTAATTCCACTACTGGGTATTTACCCAAGAAAATGAAAGCACTAATTTGAAAAGATACATGTACCCCATATTTATTGCAGCATTATCTACAATAGCCAAGATAATGGAAGCAACCCCAATGTCCATCAATACATGAATGGATAAAGCAGATGTGGAAGACAAATACAATGGAATATTACTCAGCCATAAAAAAGAATGTGATCTTGCCACTTAATGCAACAACACGGATGAACTAGAGGATATTATGCTAAGTGAAATAAATCAAACCGAGAAAGACAAATACTGTATGATTTCACTTACATGTGGCATCTAAAAAACAAAACAAATGAACAAACAAACAAAAAAATGGTTGCCAGAGAGGGGGAGGTGGGAGAATGGGCAAAATAGGTGAAGGGGATTAAGAGGTGCAAACTTCTAGTTATAATACAAATAAGTCACAGAGATGAAAAGTACAGCACAGGGAATATTGTCAATAAAATAATAATTGAATAAAATTTGTTTGAGGAGACTGAATTTGATACAAAATTTAAGAATGTTGATGTGGTAGGGATTTGACAAGACAAATCTACCTTAACATTTCCTAAAAGTATATAATCCTGGATAAATGAGTAAGTGAAAGTATGAATAAATGAATGTTAGAGTGAATGAATAATTGAGAATATATAAGCACAGTAGGAGCAATCAACAGTAGTTGCTTCATAATCAGAAAACAATATAAATATGTGTAGTTCTGATGTCGTAATTTGGAGTTACACATACTAAGATACCTTTTATAAATGTATGTCCAATTATTTATATGAAAGAGCTGGAAAAACAATTTTATTGATCAAACCAAGTTCATTTTCCGTGTTCAGATGAAGGCGGAGAAAAGGAATTTTGTGTCTAAGATTCAAGCAAGTTCATTATCTATGCTCAGAGGAAGGTGGAGAAAAGGAATTTTGCTTCACTTATGACCAAAATTTCTAATACTAAAATAATTCAGCATGCTACTATTTCATTTGGGGAAATACAGTTTCCCAAAATACCAATTTAGCTATATTTATAGTAAAGTGATACTGATAAAATATCTCTCACAAATATGAGATTTTCCAAACTTGGGCACTGCAGTCAAAACCTCCATATGGCAAACAAAGTCAGAAATAGCTAATATTATAATAGAAAAAAATATATATATAATCCTTTAAAGGAAAGCCATTTAGACACGATCCTTTGGAAACATCACCATCACTTCTACCCACTTCTTTTACAGACTATAAAATGAAAATTCAGAAATGTATATTCAGTTACCTAAACCCACAGTATGGCAGAGCCCAGATATGAAGCCAGAAATAGGTTCTTATCAGAATGGGTTTTTTGTTTTTTTGGTTTTTTGTGTGTTTTTTGTTTGTTTTGTTTTTTTGAGAGAGAGCACGACGGGGGGAGGAGCAGAGGGAGAAAGAGAAATCTCCAGCTTGGAGACCGATGTGAGGCTTGATCTCACAATCCTGAGATCATGACCTGAGCCAAATTCAAGAGTTGGAAGCCTAACCGACTGAGCCACCCAGCCATCCTTCAGAATGTTCCTTTAACAATGCCATGCTGCCTCTTATATTCGTCAAAACATGATTCAATTGGAAATAGGCAAAGCTAACATTATAAAACATATCTCTAAGCACATCCTGGGAAATCACAAACTTACTCCTTAGATTTAGAGCAGTCCCTGGGGCAGATTTGTAGTTTTCTGTCAAATGCAACAAGTCTTTCAGCAGTCAAATTACACCTACCTCACACATTTTCAAAGTTGAAAAATCATGGATCCCAAGCAATGGCTGACAAGAATGGAATGTAAAACACACCCAAGACCAATACTGAAACTAAGATATTAAAGGAATAAAAAGCCAAATCGCAAGGTATGGATAAAAGACGTATTGTAGGCTTTCAATGCAGTGTTTAAGATAGATAATTTATATGGGTAAAATGCTCTTTAATGCATTTACAGGGGTAGCCAAATTGTTACCTAAATATCATTGACATCTCGTTACTATACAAATGTGGTATGTTGTACTCTTTTGAAAGAAAAGATGATATTTCAAGCAAATTCAGAACATATCAGGAATTTAATCACTTCACAAAATATTTACTTAGCAATATAGTATAAAGAAGGAAGACTGTTTTGCAAAATAGTATAGTTTATATATATGTCTTGAAAAAATACCTTTGCTTAGCCTTTTTTATAACACAGTTTGAATGCAAAGTAATAAATTCTTAATAAATACTTTATGTCCTCAGAATGTTTTAGCAATGATTTTTGTGTTGTTGGAAGCAGAGTATATGAAATAAATTTTCTTGAATAGATTATTTTGATTGTTTTTTTAATCTGGTATACTTTGGTAAATTATTATGGTTGAAATGTGAAGGGAGGAACAAGTTCAAAGGAAATCATAGTAGATATTATTTTTAAGGAAGTCATTATTGTATACATATTATCTCCATAATATTTAAATCTAAAAGGATATATTTTATAGAATTTAAAGATGATGAAACAGAAACTTAGAAAATAAACTCCCTAAAATCATCACAGTAAATTGGGATTCTGAATGAATCTTCTCCTAATTCTGATGTGCTAATATTTTAGAGAGGTGTCAGAGGATCTCTTGGGGCAAGTCTTTTTTATGGGAAAGGGTTGTTGGAATGGTTAATTCTATATGTCAACTTGGCTAGGCCATATTACCTGGATACTTGGTCAAACACTTGTCTTGATGTTGCTGCAAGGATATTTTTTTAGATGAGATTAACATTTCAATCAGTGGACTTTGAATAAAGTAGATCACCCTCCATAATGTGTATGAGCCAATCAGTTGAAGGCTTTAAGAGAAAAAAGACTGACATTCCCAAAGAGTGAATTCAGGCTGTAGTCTGCCTACAACATCAACTCTTCCCTGATTTTCCAACCTGACAGCCCTCCCTGTGGTTTGGGCTTGCCAGCCTCCACAGTTGTATAAAGAGTCACTTCTTTCAGTTAGTTGCTCCCTCTTATTCTACACACACACTCACACACACACACACAGACTTCTCTTAGGTATCTTTCTCTGGAGAACCCTGACTAATATAGTTCCCCATATCTTATCAAAGCCCACTGAATGCTTTTCCCCATCACCTGCCTGCTTAAATTTACATGAGCTAATTCAGTGCACATATCATATCCTGCCACATAAGATCAATATATGATGTAGACATAATATTATTACACCAGGAAATGCCTTAAGTGTTAATAGCAATGTAAAGTACATTACTAAAAATCTCTTTGAAACAAATCTATGTAAAATAAGGTATGGAAATTGTGAAAATCTTTTTAAAATGTAAGAATTGGCCAATATGAAAATTAAATGTCTGTGGGAGTCAACTTGAGTTATACTTATCCACTCAGTATTTGGCAAAATTTCAGTTATGCATGATTAATTCTCTGAAAATATGTATTTAAATGAGCAAGTACTTCTGACTTTGAGCTCCAAAAGAATTCCATGGGCTATATATAGTTGATGAAAATTTCAAAAAGAATAAAAACTTTCACCAAATCAAATGCTATTATAAAATTTGACCCATAGCTGATATTATACTACCATCTATGTCTTATTCATTTGAGTGTACAATTGTGTGAATGTGAAGTAAAAAAATTAAAGGTAAACCTGAAGTTAGAGAGCAAGTTTAGATTATATGAGAAAATAAACTGAACTATCAACACATCATTTTTCATCTTGAGTTTGGCCACATTATTGCTGGCATGCCCTATTGGTTTTACCACTCTTCCAGCTATGTCTATCTCCCATCAAAGCCACCTTGTAAACACAGTAGACTCAGTAACTAGACTCAGTGTTTTCTATTTCAGATCAAGTCATCTTGTATTGAAAAATTTCTGCCTTATTGCTAAGACCCGATCCCTTTTTTGCATCCAGTTCTAATTCTAGATAGTGGATATTTCCTTCCTTCCTTTTTTTCCTTTTTTTTTTTTTTTTCTTCTCACTTCTCCCTTTCTGATAGCAAACTGATTTCATTTTAGAAAACTGTGCCATTTGGTGCAATGCTGGTAGCTCAGTAAATTCAAATACCATATTCTTCTGCTACAAAAACAAATAATCCTCAAAGATTCTAACAAAACCTTCCTTGGAGACCCCTCATATGGTCAATAGGTAGGGCTTAGACCTAACTTTAGCCAATGACTTGTCAGTACTTGAATCTTGAGCTGAATCACACAGAAAATAAATAATTGGAGACCATTCATTTCTGTGGTGGTATCCTGAAAGTGGTGGTGTTCCTATCCTATCATGATTCTCTATCTCTTCTATATCTAATTCTCTTGACTTTCCATCAGTCCAGTGAGATAACACAATTTCAGTGAGATAACACAACTTTTGAATAGATTATTTACTTAACTAGTTTATTGTGGAATTTAAACTCACTGGAAAATAAACATGACTGGTTTTATTACTCAACAATAAATGCCACCCCCAACTGTATTGTGCCTAATCTCCTTTCTCATAGTAGGTCCCTTAATAACATCTTAATCAGGTTCTATAACTTTTAAGAAAATGTTTGTAACCAGACTGTATATGGCATTGAATATTCAGTTCTATTCACTTTTAAAACTTTACTCTCAAATGTGATTCAAAAATATTGTCTTCCCCTCCCCCAGTGCAGGCTAGAGCTGTGGACTTGACTATTTGAAATGGATAACATAAAGTGTCATGTGGCTTTCTCTTTAGAGGTGTGATATGAGGTGTGACTGCTTCTCTCTTTTTCTAGAAACCAACTCCTTTTCTATTGGTAAAAGAGAGGAGGAACATAGGAAGGTACAGGTCTCCTAACTTTATCCCACTGTAGTTGGTTTGTTGGGTTCTTCATGAACTCATTTTTGTTCAGTCTGGTCTTGTCTGACATTTATATTTACTCCTCATATGGAGATATTGATGCACATATTGTGCTTGGGTTCCTTGAAGTAATGTTCAGATTCATCCTGATGGCCTCCAAAACTGAAGATCCCTCTAGAAGATCATCTATTCCTTTTTGGCCCTACCACTGGTACTATTCCCCAAAACTTTCACCGGACTGAGCATCATATTTTTTTAACCCAACATTCAGTCAGTCCAATGGCTTCTGACCCTCCGCTAACATCTGAACTCTTTCAATTGTGTCCATGGTAACTGCAGAATTCTTCCATATGCCTAAAATATTGGAAAGCTTGTTTGGTGGTTAACTCCTCCTTCCCATGCACATGGCTTTGTGATTATGATGGTTAATATTATGTATCAACTTGACTGGACATGGGGCACCCAAATTAAACAATATTTCAGATGTGTCTGCAATGGTGTTTCAGATGAGATTAGCATTTGAGTCTATGGCCATACCACCCTGAACGCGCCCGATCTCGTCTGATCTCGGAAGCTAAGCAGGGTCGGGCCTGGTTAGTACTTGGATGGGAGATTAGTATTTGAATTAGTGAACTGAGTAAAGCAGATTGACCTCCTCAGTATTGTATCCATCATCCAGTCCATTAAGGACCTGAATCAAACAAAAAAGTAGCAGAAGGAGGAACTCATTCTCTACCTGACTATTAATCTGGGACATCAAGCTTCTTCTCCCCTGAGACTTACACCATTGATCCAACAGTTCTAAAAAATATACTACTTGTTTTCCTGTGTCTTCAGCTTATAGAGAGCAGATGTGAGACTTCTTAGCTTCCATAATTGTTGAGACAACATCTTATAATAAATCATATGAGTATATATATCTTATATTGGTTCTTTCTCTGCAGAGCTCTGATTAATACAACCATGATACCTTTAAATTATCTGTCATAATCATAAGCACAAAACTGGGCATCAAACTCTGTTCAACTATGTCTAAAGTTTAGGAGACACATATTAAGCACATCTATTCTCCAAAATGCTCATGGTAGACTGAAAATGGCAAAGAGATTCTTAGATTCCAAGAATGCTTTTGTAGGATTTTCCAGACCATACTCAGCTTCTGGGGCAAACCAAGAGAAACTTAACTGTTGTGCAACTCTTCAGGTAGGCAGACAGATAGTGATATGTCCATTTGCAAAGACAATACTAATCTCCCAGTATTTCTACTGGAGCTCACCTTATATGGCTCTGGGTAGGAAAATGCCCTCTTGAGAAGAGGAGAGAATACCTTTTCAACAGAAACTCTTCACTCCTCTCAAAATTACCTATGTATTTTCCTTTCTGCTCTTATTGACTGGGTTGTAGGAAACCAACACATAGAAAAATGTAGAGTATTTGGAGTTAGTTATCTGGTCAAGATGGGATAGAAAGCAAAGAAATTCCTATTCATATTCTAGGTAGTTTTGAGTGGAATGAACAGACAAAACTTCTAATTAAGCTTGTTTATGACTCTTTGTGTACCTGTTGAGTGTAAGAATCTGGATAAAGGGCTTGGATAATTTCTACCATTGAAAATATGAAATGTGTGAAATATCTCAAGACAGTAGGATAGGGATGTTGCTATCGATGACATTAGATATGTTAATAACTGAACATGGTTAAATTTCTAGATTTTAACATCAAAGCAAAGAGTGCAGTTCAGGAAGTTTTCGACATTAAGAAATTTTATTTTTGTAACTGTAAGCTTTCTTCCAGATTGCTGGGGGAAGAAAATCCAGGGACTGATTTTTGAGATTGCTGAATTCTAATCACAGTAGAATTTACAGGTTTGCCTTATGTGCATTGACTGGGAAAGAGGGTGAGCCCAACAATTTGGGAATATCTGAGAGGAATTAGAGTATTCAGAGCATACTAATCCCCTACAGCACACTAAAACATGTATTATTCTTCCATTACCTGAGGAAGCACTTTTTTCTTCCCTTGCTTGTTAAGAATGTATTGTTTCCTTCTTGAAGAGGAATTAAGACATTACTTGATGAAGGTTTCTTATGGAAGGGAATAAATTATTCATTTTCCAGTCACATTTGCTGACAAACTCACATGGAATAGCTTAAAATCGTGATGAAACTGATCTGGTCACAGCAAGAAAGTTCAGCTACTGACTGAAAAGAAGGGTTTCATACCCCATTGAGGAATTCTTTATCCCTGAGAGATCACTGACAATTTCTGGATATAACCTGCAATAAACTTTTTTAGCATATGTGTAAAACTAGGTTAGAAAATCTTTCTCTTTTTGTGTATGCAAGAGCCCATTGGTTTGATTGTGTACTGATAAGAAAAACTATTCCTCAGGATACAGCAGAAGGGTGAAAGGCACCATTTTTGCATGTTTGGAAGATGGGTCTGAATGTAGCAGCTGTAGAGACAATTTTCAAATGAGACCGGAAACTTCACAATTTTGATAGGAGTAGCAGTTTGTGTGGCTTTCTTTCTTTCTTTTTTTTTTTTTTTAAGATTTTATTTATTTATTTGAGAGAGAGATAGACAGAAGAGCACAAGCAGAGGGAGTGGCAGAGGGAGAGGGAGAAGCAGGCTCTGTACTGAGCAGGGAACCCAATGCGGGACTCGATCCCAGGACCCTGAGATCATGACCTGAGCCGAAGGCAGACACTTAACCATCTGAGCCACCCAGGCGCCCTATGTGTGGCTTTCAGTTGATCTAGGAAGCTCCATCTAGGGCCTGTTTCTTTAGGTCATCCAACAATTCTGCGAGCTATTTCTTGGCTGTATTTTGTGCCTTTTTTTCATAAACTAACTAAAAAAGAGTCTCCACAATTGAACCCCATGTACAGAGTCACTAAATAAGTAGCCTCCTATGAGTAGCACTCTCCAACATAGGTGTTGCTTTAACAGATTAATCATGATTGGATCTAACTTCACCCTCTAACTATGCAAAAACAGAGGCATATGGTTGGGAAAACAATGAACCAAAGAGTTGAGGAAAATCAAGTATTATCCCAAACAAAGTGGAAGGTGAATATAAGTGAGAGAGGAAAACAAATAATATTTTCCACTTTTTCCAGAATACTAGAGTGTAATACTGTATGAAAATGCCCATACTTATAGTTCAGAATCCCTTAGAGAAGTATATTGCTCAGAGGTGTTAAGAACAGCCTCAATGAGTGGGGGAGGAAAGGAGGGATTGTAAACGGAGATCTAGTCTTTAGGAAATGCTCAGCAGATCTAACTTATTCATGGAAATTTGATGTGAACTTTGAAGAAAAATGGTCTTAGAAGAAGAAATATTAATAAATAATATTTTAGAATAATTTAAATAGGCATCCTTTCATGTTATTTGCAGCTTCCAACTCTGCAACCAGGGCTATTCCTTTTTTTTTTTTTTTTTACCTCTGTTTAATTCATACCCATAACTAGGTAACCTTCTGTTTTTCAAAAATGATAAAAGCTTTCACTTTCTTTTATTTTACAGATGTATGAAATAATGTGGATTTTCCCCAGTTTCTTTTTTTTTTTTAAAGATTTCATTTATTTATTTGAGAGAGAGAGAGTGAGAGACAGAGAGCAAGAGAGGGGGGAGGGTCAGAGGGAGAAGCAGACTCCCTGCCGAGCAGGGATCCCGATGCCAGACTCGATCCCGGGACTCCAGGATCATGACCTGAGCCGAAGGCAGTCACTTAACCAACTGAGCCACCCAGGCGCCCTCCCCAGTTTCTTTTTTTTAATATAATTTGTAACTTGCTCTTATAGACTGACTGTATATAGGCCTACTCAGATATAGTTAGATATATGTAAACTTCAAGTTTCTTTGATGACTAGAGGCCCTTGGTTATCTATACTAACATAATGGAAAGAGCATAGTTTGGCATAAAGTAGTTATACAAAAGTAATAGTTTTTTTTTTTTTAAAGATTTTGTTTATTTATTTGAGAGAGACAGAATGAGAGAGAGAGAGCACATGAGAGGGGGGAGGGTCAGAGGGAGAAGCAGACTCCCTGCTCAGCAGGAAGCCCGATGCGGGACTCGATCCCGGGACTCCAGGATCATGACCTGAGCCGAGGGCAGTCGCTTAACCAACTGAGCCACCCAGGCACCCCAAAAGTAATAGTTTTATATATATGTAAGCCTTGGCAAGTTACAATTTTCTCTAAGTTTTATATTCTATTTATATACAATGATGAAAATTTTCCAATCTTCAAAGTTGTCCACGGGGAAAAAATACACAGAATTGCTTTAAAATGTAAAACACCATAAAATGTAAAATACACACACACACACACACACATATAGTGGGTGGATGGACAGGGGATGTGAATGACCGCATGTATGTATGGGTGTTGGTATGTGTGTGTATAAAATCAAGGTGAAGGCATCAATCAAAATTCCATTGGCCTTGTTGGGAGCGTTGGCAAGCAAAGGAATGAGAGGGAATTGTCACTAGGACGCAAGTTAGACTCCAGGTCCTAAAAAGAAGAAGCTAACAAAGTTGACAATTTATTTTTCTTTTTTTTTTTTTTTTTTTTTTTTTCATTTTGTTGTGACAGAGAGCCCTAGAACAAGATTGTGGATACAAATTCTTGTATATTCTATGTGAATGCAAATTGCTTTAATCCTTCTGATGGATATAGAAAAGAACACATATACCAGATCAAAAGCCACATACCATGTACCTGAGGCTGTGGCAGTTTGCTTTAGAAAATATATCCAGCACAGCAAATACTATCAGAGCTACTACTTAGTTAAACTTACGGTATTCGGTTGTCATCTGCCATGATCTAACTAGTTTTTGCAGGAGCTATATTGCTAAATTAAATGGGCATATATGATGGATTGCATTATCCTTTCATTATTTATGTCTTTGATGGTACTAATTTTACCATTTCCCTTGGAATACAACATCATTTCTTACTTCTCTTTTCCAGAGAGGGAACAGTTTTAGGAGATTCCACTTGGCCTTTCCTACTAAAATAGCCTTTACACCATATGGTAAGGAACAAATGTGAGGGATCTGCCCACTGCTTAGTATTTCCGTTATACACTTTAGAAATAGGGATACAACCACTTGGAAGATTTGGTGGACCCCAGTGTAAGACGGACCTAGGCCAGTAGTTCAATGTAGTTAGTTGGTAGGTTTCTTTAGTATTTAGTAGACCCATTGAACCATGCCCATTTCCCTAAGTCTGCAGATCCATTTTCCACAGTTTTACATAACAATTTGGTAATTTATTTTATGTAATATGGGCCATTATTTTTTCAAAGGTTCCAAAAATTATCTCAAAATTCAGATTAGAACCATGTCCCTGGCACTGGTCAGGAGAGAGTACCTGCATATCAACAAAGTCTTCCTTATCCAATTTTATATTCCATCCCTCTAGATCCAGTACCCTCAGGATCCACCACCAGGAATACTCTCCATATACTTGACAGTATGTATTAGCCAGCTATTATAACTCCTTTGATATATACTCCTTATATTCCTTTAGCAGAGCCAGCACTTCTGCATATGAATCATGCTAAGATTTAACATTTATGACTCTCATGACCATAAAGAGGGATTGAAGGCAGATTCAGAGGAAAGCAAGCATTATCTTTTAGGGTGCCTGACACATTTGGTGTTTCTACATAGTATTCAAAGAAGGGAAGATATCCATCTTCCAACAAGATGGAGTAGTTTATTCCTACAGGCCTCAGGAGTTAGGGAGATCTTGGGATCAAGTTTCGTCAGTGTATTTATTCACGTATCTCCATTTCACATGTTAGAGTCTAACTCCTTTCATATTATGAACCTGAATTTGGCATTGGAGATCTTCCAGGGCTAATATTTCAGCTTTTTATTCCAACCTAATAATGAAGTCCTGGGGTCAGACTTCTACTCTGCCATTCAGCTATTGGAGGTAAATGTCTCTTTAAATACCTCCAGGTACACTATCTAACTCACATTTTGCTTTAATTTCATAATTAATTATTCTGAATCTGTTTTTTTCTTCAAATCATTAATTCTACTAATCCACAGGAACCCAATTTCATAAGCCTTCTAATTATCCCCATGCCTATTAATACACAGAGATTACACAATCAGTATATCTCTGTCCAGTGCATCTCACCAAGTTTACCACAGTTGAAATTCTCAATAATGGCACTGATATTGCTCCACTTTTCACTAGTGATGGGACATAATTTTCAGCCACTGGTGGGTGATCCAACTTCAGAATTCCATCCTTACTACTTACTTCTTAGGACCTTCCCTGGTACTAATTATCTTAGGTTGAATTCTCTAGAAGCAAGCATTAGACAAGGATTCACATGCACATGATTTATTAAAGGAATATTCTTCAAAAAAAACCTATAAAGAAATGAAAGAATTTTTTTTAAAAAGTAAGGTTTGAGTCTTAGGTAACATCTGAACATTTCTTGATTCACAAGATTCCGTGTAGCATAAATCACACTACAGAGTTGTTCCTCTTTGAGGAAAATGAGGACAACTTTTTATCACATTTGTCAGTCATAACTTGGGGAGCACCAAAAGTGAGGAAGCTCTTATTGGCCGAGAGCTAATAGTATAATTGGCTAGAGAGAGGAGTAAATATGAGAAATTAGCAGCAAATACTCATAACATACAAATGATGAGGGATCTAGCCTGGCAAAAGGAATCTGAACAAGACACCAACAGGGTCTATTGCACTGGCACATAGTAAATAATCAATGCTAATTGAAATAAAAATTATATTTACCAACATCTATTAATTATACATAATTTATTTCTTCTTCAACCCCTACTACCCCCCACACACACACCTTCCTGTCTTCTCTTGGCCGCCTTGAAAGTGTATACTTTTGTCAGATTCTACTTATGTGCCACTATTATGAGGTTGTCATTTATAATTTAATTTATTACTCCATTCTCAGGGCTCTTAAAGTTACATTTGCGTGGAAATCACTCCATTATATTTAAATGCTTACTCTAAAATGTTTAATTAGATGATGAGATCATTGAAAGGATAGTTTAAGTTTTATTTTCTGAGGGATATTTTCATTGGGTATAGAATTCTTGGTTGATAGTTACTTTAGCACCTTGAAGATAACCTTCCAAAGGATCTGTTTTATTGTTTCTAAGTCAGCTGTCCATCTTATCATTGCCCCTTTGTAAGTATCCTCCTTTCCCTGTTCCTCTATGTTTTTGCAGTTTATTTTTTTATCTTTGGCTTTCAGTGGTTTTACTGAGGTACTAAGTGTTTTTATTTGTCCTGCTTAAGATTCTGTGGTGTATGTCTTTCATGGATTGTGACCTTTTAATTCACTAATTATTGTTTTAGCTGTGTCTAATCTCCTCCTAAATATACCCATTCTTAATTTTGCTCATTACTTTGTTAATTTTAGATTTCAACTTATTTTTTAGGTTATCTTTTTAAAATAGATTTATTAAGATATAATTTATACAATATAATTCACCCATCTAAAATATACAGCTCCCTGATTTTAAGTATATTTACAGACTTGTGCAACTAGCATCACAACCAAAATTAGAACATTTTCATCACTACAAAAACAAATCAGGTACCCATTAGCATTGACTCTTCATTTTACCCCCCCTCACCTAGTCCATTTATTTATTTATTTGAGAGAGAGAGAGAGCATGTGAGCAGGGGGAGGGGCAGAGGGAAAGAATCTCAAGCAGACCAAGTGTGGAGCCTGATGTGGGGCTCAATCTAACAACCCTGAAGTCATGGCCTGAGCCAAAATCAAGAATTGGATGCTTAACTGACTGAGCCACCCAGGTGCCCCTGATTTTTTTTTTTTTTTAAGATTTATTTACTTACTTTAGAGAGAGAGCATGAGTGGGGGGAGTAGTAGAGAGAGAGAATTTTCAAGCAGACCCCACTGAGCACAGACCTGGATGTGGGATTTGATCCCACGACCCATGAGATCATGACCTGAGCTGAAACCAAGAGACTGAGACACCCAGATTCCTCTACATTAATTGATTTTCAAATATTAACCAGCCTTGCATATTTAGGACAAATCCTACTTGGTTGTATCATATAAAAATGTATTCTGCTTCTGTTGCATGAAGCACTTTAGATGTCAATTATATTCACTTGATAGATGGTGTTTTTGAGTTCAGCAATATTGCAATAACTTTATATGATGACACATGACAACTACACTTATAGTGAGCATTTTATAATGTATATAATTGTGAAATCACTCTGTTGTACATTTGAAACTAATATAATGTTGTATGTCACCTATACCTCAATAAAAAAATAGGTGAAGGGGATTAGGATGTACAAATATAGAGTTATAAAATAAATGAGTTACAGGGATGAAAATTACAGCATAAGGAATATAATCAATAATATTGTAATAACTTTGTATGATGACAGGAGGTAACTACACTTATCGTGGTGAGTACTGTGTATTGTATAGACTTGTCCAATCACTATTTTGTACACCTGAAACTAATATAACATTGTATGTCAACTATACTTCAGTAAAAAGAAAATAATAATAAATACAAAACATTTTAAATAAATAAATACATGAAACCATACTTATAGAAAGAGAATAAGAAAAATAAAGGTTTGGGGCACCTGGGTGGCTCAGTTGGTTAAGCATCTGGCTCTTGGTTTTGGCTCAGGTCATGATCTCAGAGTCCTGGGATCGATCCCTGCATCCAGCTCTGTGTTCAGTGGGGTTTCTGCTTGATGATTCTCTCGCTCTTCCTCTGCCCCACCCCACACTCATTCTCTCACTCTCTCTCTAAAATGAATATTTTATTTTTTTAAAAAAAGAATTTATTTATTTCTTTGACAGAAAGAGACACACAGCGAGAGAGGGAACACAAGCAGGGAGAGTGGGAGAGGGAGAAGCAGATTCCCCGTGGAACAGAGAACCTGATGCGGGTCTCAATCCCAGGTCCCTGGGATCATGACCTGAGCCGAAGGCAGACACTTAACGACTGAGCCACCCAGGCAACCCTAAAATAAATATTTAAAAAAAAATGTTTTATTTTGCCTTCACTTATTCCTTCTTCATTAGTCTTCCTTTCATTATGTAGATCTATGTTTCTGACCTATATTTTTATTTTCCTCTTTAAAAACTTCTTTTTAACATTTCTTGCAAAGCAGATCTGCTGGCAACAAACTCCCTTAATTTTTGTTTTTCTAGAAAAAGATCTTTATTTTTCCTTCACTTTTGAAATATAATTTTTCAGGGTATAAAATTCTAGGTTGGTATTTTAGTCTCTCAACACTTTAAATATTTCACTCCACTCTGTTCTTGTTTACATGGTTTCTGAGAACTCTGATGTAATTATCTCTGTTCCTCTATAGGTAAGGTATTTCCCCCCCATGGCTTCTTTTAGGATTTTTTGTTTTTGATTTTCTATAGTTTGAAGATGATATGCCTTAGTTATTTTGTCATTTATCCTGGTTAGTGTTCTCTGAACTTCCTGAATTTGTGATTTGGCATCTGAAATTAATTTGGGGAAAATATCAGTTATACTGTATTAAATATTTCTGTTTCTTTTTCTTTTCTCTTTCTGGTATTACTATTGTATGTATATACCTTTTGTAGTTGTCCCACAGTCTTTGGATATTTTATTCTGGTTTCTTCAGTGTCTGTTGTCTTTGTCTTTTGGTTTTTGAGGATTCTATTGATATATCCTTTAGCTCAGAGGTTCTTTCCTCAGCCATGTTAAATTTGTCAATAAGCCCATCAAAACAATTCTTCAGGGGTGGCTGGGTGGCTCAGTCAGTTAAGTGGCTGCCTTTGGCTCAGGGCATGATCTCAGGGTCCTGGGATCGAACCCCATGTCAGGCTCCCTGCTTCTCCCTCTCCTTTTGTGCTCTTGATCTCACTCTCTCTCTTGTTCAATCTCAAGTAAATAAATAAAATCTTTAAAACAAACAAACCATTCTTCATTGCTGTTACAATATTTTGGATCTTTAGCTTTTCTTTTTTATTATTTCTTAGGATTTCCATCTCCCTGCTTACATTGGCTGTCTATTCTTGAATGCTATCTTCTTTAATTAAAACCCTCAGCATATTATTCATAGTTGTTTTCAACTTGTAGTCTGATAATTCCTTCATGTGTGATTTCTGATGCTTGCTCCATGTCTTCAAATTGTGTTTTTTGCCCTTTTGGTATGCCCTGTAGCTTTGGTTTTGTTTTGTTTTGTTTTGTTTTCTTGATAGCTGGATGTGATGTACTGATAAAGAGGAACTGCTGTAAAGAGGCCTTTAGTAATGTGGTTATCAGTTATCAGGGGAGGGGAAATATTCTATGATTGTCTCAGTCTTCTAGTTAGCCTATGCCTCTGGACTGTAAACTTCTTTGTTTTTTCTCTCTCCTGTTAGGTGAAGCAAGAAGGCTAAAGTCAGTTGGACTTGGGGTTTCTCCTTCTAGATCAGTTAGGCTCTGATAATACCCAGCAGCTTAAGCTGTAGTTAACCAGTTTCCCTTGAGCATAGGTCTTGTTAAGAAGAACTGAGTGCTCTAATATATTTCAGAATAGTTCCTTTCCTCTCCCCCTGCCCAAAGTCTGAGTGGATTTATCTGATATTGACTGTGGGAATCTGATTGAGTTCCTAGAGGTGTAGCTCACAATATTCTGGGGGCCTCCTATGACTGACTGCATACCGCTGGATTTTTTTACACTTAGGATTGTCCACACTGGGCCTCCAGCAGTTTGTTAATTATAGTTCATGTTTTCCTACCATGGTGCTGGTTTCCTCAGTGGTTTCTGCTCCTGAGTCTCTGTTCCAGTAAGCTATGACTCCCTGTATCTGCTTGTCTTTCCAATTTTGTGAGCAGCAGTTTGCCCTGTATCCTCCCAATTCTTATGGATTCAAAAATTTTTGCTTTTTCTATCTGTTCAGTTTTTTGGTTGTTGTTAGAATTGAGTGACAACTTCCAAACTTGGAGGACTAGAAACTGGAATTCAATTCATGTAATTTTGTTTCTTCATTTGCTTGGTACTTTTGACTGAGTGTCAAATATATATAAATTATATAAATATTTAACTCATTTCTATTTATATTGTAGTATTACATTTTATTTATTTATTTATTTATTTATTTATTTATTTATTTATTTATTTCAAATAACATTTGGAGGCCTTGGGTGATGTTTTGTCCTTTCAGAAAGGTTCTGTATTCTCTGCACTTGAGCAATTAGAGACTAGCAATCCAGGATTACTTCATTCCAATTTCCAAAACTGAGTCATTTTAAAATATACTTCATTTCCTCAAATGCTTATATATATCATGTTTAGCCTTACTCTTACCCCTGGTCTCCCAGTGTGATGCATCTGTCAAAAATTTCTACTCAGCTTCTCAATCTTTCAGTTATTCATTCCAGTTTTAGCAACTAACGACCTCTATGGTAGGAAGGGCTTCAAATGCTAGCTTTTTTCCTGCATTCCTTTCTCTTCAAATATTGGTTTGATATTTTCTAACTGATTTGTTACTCTCTGATGTTAATTATTTAAGATTATTTTTTTTTTAATTTAAATTCAATTAGCCAACATATAGTACATCAGTAGTTTTTGGTTTAGTGTTCAATGATTCATTAGTTGCATATAACACCCAGTGCTCATCACCACACATGCCCTCCTTAATGCCCATCACCCAGTTACCCTATCCCCCCACCCACCTCCCTTTCCACAACCCTCAGTTTGTTTCCTGGAGTCAAGAGTCTCTTACGGTTTTTCTCCCTCTCTCATTTCTTCCCATTCAGTTTTCCCTCCCTTCCCCTATGATCCTCTGTGCTATTTCTTATATTCCACATATGAGTGAAACCATATGATAATTGTCTTTCTCTGATTGACTTACTTCACTTAGCATAATACCCTCCAGTTCCATCCATGTCAATGCAAATGGTAGGTATTCATCCTTTCTGATGGCTGAGTAATATTCCATTGTATATATGAACCACATCTTCTTTATCCATTCATCTGTTGAAAGGCATCTCAGCTCCTTCCACAGTTTGGCTATTGTGGACATTGCTGCTATGAACATTGGGGTGCAGATATCCCTTCTTTTCACTGTATCTGTATCTTTGGAGTAAATACCCAGTAGTTCAATTGCTGGGTCGTAGGGTAGCTCTATGTTTAACTTCCTGAGGAACTTTCATACTGTTTTCCAGAGTGTCTGTACCAGCTTGCATTCCCACCAACAGTGTAAGAGGGCTCCCCTTTCTCCACATTCTCACCAACATTTGTTGTTCCCTGTCTTGTTATTTTAGCCATTCTAACTGGTGTAAAGTGGTATTTCAATGTGGTTTTGATTTGTATTTCCTCGAGGACAAGTGATATGGAGCATTTTTTCATGTGTCTGTTGGCCATTTGTATGTCTTCTTTGGAGAAGTGTCTGTTCATATCTTCTGCTCATTTCTTTTAAAAGAAATCCTGACAGTGTAGGTGTCCTCAGCAGGAAGGTTGATTTAATATCCTAGTTCAGAATATTACCCCTCATCACTGGATCTTATTTGTTTTTATATCCTGGTAATAAGCCACAATCAGCAGAAAAGAGGTGCTCAATAAATATTTTTTTTTCTGAATAATTACACATAGCATTAATATTTAGCATATTTAGTGTGGAAAATTATTTTTTTCAGAGAAATGGAAACAAACTTGTAATTTTTTTCATGTTTCAATATGACTACCTTTTTGCATTTTTACTAATAGATTATACTAATGTTGTTTTAAGTCTTAGAATAAACATGTAAGATAAAATATTAGTCCTAGTTTCTGTTGTGCCATATGCCTGCCCCTGTTCAGTTTTAACTGCACAAAATCTGCCAAGAACATGCTCGACTTTACTGTAAGTCCAACAAAAACTACCTGAGAGTGTAATGAATTTCTCTCTACTGATATAGTGGGAATAAAAATAATTCATTGCTCTGTGCCAAATGTGTATTACTGGGCTTTAATTGGTCAGTAAGCACCAGATTTCATCCTCCCGACTTAATCCCTTCAATATATATAGAGGGCCTGCCTCAGTGCCCCTGTACACTGTATAGTCAGTGTTTAGTCCATTATTTATTCTTATTATGTCATTTATCTTCTCAGTTCAGACTATTTTCTTCTAACTACCCCTCACAAGAACTGGTCTTGTGTGTCATATAAACCTAGAGGTGGTTTGTGATGTCTTCTCCTAAAAGAGTTTTTTTTCTTTTCTGGTCCTTTTGAATGGTACACTTGATTGTGGCTTCTTCTTTGGCAAAAGATCCTGACATATCATCTCTGAGACTTGATAGTTCTCAAAGATATCTTACCACTTTATACATTCACTCAGACATTTATTTGACAGATATGTATTGAGTATATCCTATGTGCTAGGCACTAGGAATATAGAGATGAAAAAATAAAAGCAGTCATTTTGCTGTGAAAAATGAATTGTAACAGCAGGAGCTTCTATTGACATAAACTCTACATTTGAATATAGATGAATATGTGTAAAACAAGCCAGCACATTGATGCTCTCTTCCTCACTTTTAAACAGTATGGATTCAATATATGAAACAGGACCAGTTATTTATTTGTTAAGCAACAGCCCCTAGTTCTTTCATAAACAAAACAAAAATTCTAACAACTTAAAGCCTCACATCATCTCATTTTATTATTCCTTTAAATTATAATGCTTGAGGGACACTCACCAAGCATCTGTCACATTTCCTTTGAGTATAACTTACACAGTTGTTTCAAAGTTCATCCCATTTCCCAATGCCTAACAAAAGCTCCAGAAACACTTCTCTCTCTCTTTTTTTTTTGTTTTGATATGTTCGTATTTATTACTTTTTAAAATTGTACAAAGAGCGCATAAGCGTGAGTTAAAAAATCTCTTTTTTTTTTTTGACAAAAATCCTGTAGGTAGACTCAAAATCTGTATCCCTGGCATCTTTGTAGTTCACTGCACATGCCATATCCACTGCCTCAATGCTCAAGCATTAAGACTCCAGTCTCTTATGCATTCCATATATACCATAGTAATCTATATACACTTGTGGGTGTTTACAGGGTTGTAAACAGAATTGTACAGAATTGACTTGCCTTTTCATATTAGCTTTTATCAAAAATTTTTCTTTTATTTGAAGTTGCCATAACAAGAAGGAAGTTCTTGATTCCATGATATCTGGTTTATCTATAAAATCTCTGGGTACTATCACTAAACTCAAGCAATTGATTGATTGTTTAATTGATTGCCAGTTTGGGTCCTCTCTTATCTAACCCTCCTCTGTGTAACAGGTCACACAAAAACTGGTCTGCCATCATCTTTGCTTGATTGGGAAAGGAAACTCTCAAGGCTCATACATGAATGCTAGAGTCCTAAGGGAACATTGGGACCACTACATGAACTCAGGGAAACTATTACCTGAACTCAGATGAACTATTACCTGAATGCATATGAAAAGTATTTCAAGTACTTGTTTAGGAATGCTAGAGCTGGACCAACTTACTAAATTAGTGTTATAGAACAATGGCAATAATACCTATTTTATTTCAGTCTTACTGTGTGCCAAACACTGTGCTAAGTGTTTTCCTATTATGTGATCCTTACCAGAATCTTATCAAGCAGTGCTATCACAGATTAATAAACTGGAAACTGAATCTTACATACGCTAAGGAACTTGCAGAAGGTCATATTGTTACTGAGGGAACATGTAAATGCTTAACACGTATATGAAAAAAAACCTGCCATAAATCAGGGGTCTGTGAACTTTTTCTGTAAAGGATCAGATAGGAACTGTTTTAGGTTTCATAGGCCATATTTTCTCTGTAACAACTAATCAACTGTTCATAATGTACTGTAAAAGCAGCCAAAGACAATAGATAAAAAGATGGTTATGCCTATGTTTCAATAAAACTTTATTTACAAAAACAAGTTACTGACCAAATTTTTCAGGACTGGTCAGACTTGACTGTAAGCTGTAGTGTGTAAACCTCTAACACATAATACTATATAGTTTGATTTAAAATTATTTTCATGAATGACTAAATTTTGTTTCAGAATATAGGGAAATTAAATGCAATATACTCTTTTTGAGGTATTCACACCAATATATAACGTCACCAAAAAAGAATCAAGTTTTACTGGATCATTTTTCTTCAAAATGGGTTAAATTGCAAAACCTTTTCCGTGATAAGTCTTACATAGCTTATCATAACAAAAACACTGTTCTATATTTAGCCTCTGTCTGCCAAGGAGCTCAATCTCTGTTAAAACATTATCTCATTAATCCTGCCTACAATCCTGTGAGGGAGGGAGATGACAAGTATTAAGAAATGTTCAGAGTCTTTTAGATTCAATTCAAAAGTTTTAAGAAGCTGAGTGACAAGTGCTTGCTGCCCTCATAGTTACCCAGTATCCTTAAAATATGAACTTAGAGTCTTTCAGAGGCATACTTTTCCTCAGCTGGGTGCTTCTGGGAAAAGGGATCCAGCACCAGGAAATCCATTTCCCTAAAATGTCCTTTTTGGGGCCTGTATCTCCCACAAGGATTTTCTTTCCATAGAACTTTTCATCACTTATTGTGTTATCAAGATGCTCTGTTCTACAAACCAGCAGTTCTCTTTCTCCTGGCTGATGACTGTATTTCAGTAGTGGGAAAAGTAACCAGAAAAGTAAAATACTTTGGGTCTTTATTTCGTATCTGTCTATCTATCATCTTCATTAGATATATATATAGATATAGATATAGATATCTATATCTATATCTATATCTATATATATATATATCTTTCTTTGTTGTATATATTTACCACTGCATTGTAGTAATATAGTACCTGGTAGTAATTTAGATATAAAATAAGGCAGTAAGTCTTATCCTTTTAGTTGTAAGTGATAATCATCATAAATATAATATTAAAAGATGTTCAAATTAAAACATAATCTTTCTCAATTCCTATTTTCATCAGGCCATGCCTCTGTGCCAACACATACAAAGGATCCATGTTATCCTTATCAAACCCAGCTATTTTGACCTTCCTTTGAGCCTTTCAGCAACTCACACCTGTACCACTAACCCCATTTCTCAGACTCCCTGATTTATGTCTCTATACAGTTTAGACAAACTGTCTAATACCTCCACAGATTATGCATATATTCATGGAAATACATATCTGAGCATGCAGCTCCTTCTATTAAGAATTCCAGTCTCATCTTTTCCCACTATTTTATGTTCCTCCTTTTAGTAAGAACCCTCCATCAAGCTCCTTTTCTTTAGGACATCTTTCATGATCAAAGCAACTCAAGGGAGGGATCCATTTATTTTAAAAATAGTAATGGACTGCCCATTACATACAACATACAATGCCAGCGACTTTGAGGCTTATTTTGATAATACCTCCTTAAAGGAGTATAAGATATAAATATCACTACGTTGCATACTCAAAATTAACATTGTGTGTTAACTATACTTCATTAAAAATAGATAGATATTTAAAAAACCCCAAACTTCTCAGTAAGGTATAAATAGATAAAGGAGTATACTATATGTCTTAGGGTAGACAAAACACAGGTGTGCAAACACATACATGCACACATAAGAATAACACAAAGTAGAAAATATATAATGTCAAGAATAATGTACTTTGAAAAGTTATATGAAGACCCCATTAAAATCTAGATTTTGATAAAATTTCCAAAGATATGTAGAAAGCATGACAAATAAACCTAAAAGAGTAAGGAAGATGAGCTACTAGAAAGAAGACAGTGTAATCAGAAAGTTAGAACCAGATAGGTGTGTTTCCATGGAAGCAAAAAGAATGATTTACTCAACATTGTTATATGTTGTATGTCAATGGTTTTGAGAACTAAGAGATTATTGTTACTTTTAGAAAAGGAATGTTTTGTAATAGGATGTGAAGAGAACCAAGGTCCACAGTTCCTACATGAGTAGATAATAGAGAGTAGAAGCACCAGATATAGATTACAATATTAATTTTTTCATTCTTTCATTCAACAGATATTATGAATGTATATGAAGTACATATCAGAATAATAGGAATGACAGGATGGTATAGAAAAATGAATCATAGATGAACTCTAACTTTCAGTAACTTAATAAAAAAACATGAATGCCCAACAATGCTTCAGGGACTGAGATAGTCATTGGAGATTCAATGCAAAACATGGTCTTTCTTCAATCATACATTCAATCATTCAACAAACATTACTAAGTGCTAGAAATGGGAGATACATGAGACAAATAAAACATGATCCTTACTTCAATAAAGTTTACACTCTCGTAATATAGCAGGCAAGATTCAACACAACTGCTGGAATTATAGCACATGGAAATGTTATGGGGCATAATAGAGAAAACAATTTAATTTTTAAAAGAATGGTAAGTTTCAAAAATTCCCTTTGGAGTTTAAAAATGGTGAAAAAGAGTCTCTATAGAATTATGGGATTATGGGAGAATTATTGAAGGACTATTTCTTTACTTATTTTTGAGATGAAATAACCTAAGCACATGTGTAAGCTCTGAGAATGGATCCAGAAAAAACAGGCCAGAGTTGAAAAGATTGAAAATTGTAAGTGAAGCAATGAATTCCTTGATCTACATTATTTCACATCGATATGATCAGCTTTAAATGTACATGTTTATAGTTCAAGTAATTAATACAATATGATTCTAGTGGTATACCAGTGAAATGATACATTTAAGATTTACTTATGTGCATTGACAGCTTTAAACCACATTTTATATAAGCCAAATTTGGATGTTTAGCATTTTTAATGAGTGGGAATGTTGAGCCATCACATGGGGGCACTGTCTCCCAGACAACAGTTTATAAAGTGTCAGTAGAGTCACCATTTTATCTTTACAACAGTGCTTATGTAATTATTTGAAAATTTTACACATTTTATCTTTGTTCTTTCATAAAGATGAATTTACAATGGAGACATGAAAATAATGATACACACATAAAGAGGAGTAATTCTTACAAATTTAATAAAACTGATTTAGAGGTAGAAATCAGCAGACAGAACAATTAGCTTCAATTAGAAACTCTCCAAAATTAGGTTAATTAATTGAATATTAAATTAGGAGGAATAAGGACATTTTAAAACATCTGCAAAGCATTTGAATTATATGATTGGTTTATATTTAAAAGGCACATGTTTGGGGGAACTTTGTAATAACTCTAACTTTTGGGAAAGAATATTTCTTCTACATGTAAATTCTCTTTGTACATTAAATATTTGTAAATGTGCTCAAAATATATTCCACGTCAATTTAAAGGATTGGTTTTATTGTATATTAATTGCTGTTTCCAAAACTAATATTCCAGGAAACACTGTTCCTTCAGGTTGCAAATAAGTACCGTAAAAGTGCTCTATATTCAATTAAGTTCAGAGAGTGTGGGTAACTTCGAATTAAAAAAGATTTTTAGTATAAGACTGCTCAGGACTTTTACTATGCAAATGTCCATTTTTTCTCCAAGAAGAGGGTAAGGTACAAAGCACCTATTAACATCCACCAGACCTAGTGTTCTGCAAAAAACGGCTTGAAAAGTGTTCTGTAGAATTCTTTAGGAGAATTCTTAAAGCAAACTCATAATATTTAGAGATGGAAGTGAACCCAGAGGCCGTCTATTACAACTTCCATGCAAAAAATTATTTCAACAGCAACTCTGACAAGTGGTCCTCCAGATTCGGTTTTCAGGCTCTATGTCATGGTACCACATTCTGTGTCAATCCTATCTATTCTCGGTAAGTTCTAACATTTATTAAGCCCACATATGACTCATTGCCCCTCACTCTGTTTGCTCCTTCTTCTACATGACAATTCTTCAAATAATTTGAAGAAAGTTTACGTGTCCTCTACTAGATCCTTTCTTCTTCTAGATAAGCAAACCTCATTCTTACAAATGTATGACATATAGTTATCAGACCACTCATTATATCAACTGTCTTTCCCTGTGCGCACTAGAAGTGGGCAACTAAACGTGATTGTTCAACTCTTCCTACTTAAGTTGGACATTCATTTTGTTAGTTCTTATCTGGGCCATGCTACTTTTTATAGAAGCATATCGTTGGCTGTTATCAAGCTTACTTATGGTTAAGGAAAATTACGACTATAGCCAAGCAAGATTTCCTCATCTGTACTTACATAGTTAACTATTTGCAGCTAAGTTTTGTGGGTAATCCTTTCTCATTTTAATCAAGAGAACCCTATACCCTATATAGATTGCCTTAAAAGGCAGCTTTCTATCCCTCTGCCATGATCAAATTATTTGTGAGCTGCAAAAAGACAGACACATAAGCTAAAATAGTTTATTCTTGGTGCTAAATTGTTGTTTGCCAACTTTATACTTGTAAAACAAAACAAAATACATATATGCATAGATATATGTATTTTTGTGTGTATGCATATATACATATGTATATTTTGTACTTTAAACAAGAAGAAAGAAAGAAACAAGCAATGAGAGTCCTATTGCGAAAACTTAAGTTCTAAAGTTTAATTTGGTTTTCTCTTTCCCTCTTGCCCCCACCTAAAAATAAAAAGTCTGATTTTTAATTCAGTATAGGAAAACAATAGTCAGAGTTACTGACTGAAGCAGTAGAGTGTTATCTTATTTCTAAGACTGAAGGGGAAACAGAGCAAAAAACAAAACAAAACATTTACTTTGGATAAGGACCAACATATTTACAAAAGCTACAAACATTTGCCCAACAATGAATCACTGAATAATTATTTCTTCTATGTCCTTATAAATCCTCCTTTTGGAAAAAAAAAAAAGAGAGAGAGAGAGAAAAGAGTTAATGAGATTGTGATGTTTCAAGAGTAGTGCAAAAACAATGTAGGTAAACGCATAGAGAAATTAGTTCTGAAGTGTGGGATAATTGTAGAGGGCCCTGGGCAAAAAACAAAACATAGATGTGCAGGAGTCATAGCACATCTTGTCTTCACTTGTCTTTGTTAGTGCAAGTGAAAAGGTTAATGCCGTTCGGTTCCATCAACACAGAGTGAGGAACTGTGGCACCTTTGAATTCTGAAGTTACCCACAGTGCAACTGATTTAATTCCTGTGAGAATGGTACTATTTACAAGTTTGCTCAGGAATATGAATGCCAATTAACCATGTGCTCCTCCTGTACTCATACTCTCTCTCTCCCCTTTAAAAATGTTTTTGTTACTGAGAAATTGTTTTTAAAGTAATTATTACATGGAAAGATTCACTGTTACTTGAAGCTATCCTTTGACTGAAAGAAAAATTCTCAAATGCATGCTGGCCCCAAAGCATTAAGTTCTCTCTAGGATCAAGATCATCAAATATTACATTATCACATGCATCCTTAAAATCTAAAACCTCAGATAATTTTTGGCATTTTTGGGTTTTCTGTCCCAAAATATTGTGGCTAGTATTGCATTACCAGCTTCCAATATTCAGATATAACTTGCCATTTTTTAGGATCAAGATACCAATATGTATATGTTTATGCATGTTGCAATGCTATTCCAGACATTCAGCCATCAGGCAACAGCTTTATTCACCCTTCTTGCTTCAGCTTCATTTCCCTACACCCTTCCCCTTTGCTGAATATCACCCAGTCCACTTTCAAAACACCTCTCCACATACCCTCCCAACCCATTATTGCTATTCAGTTCCTACTACTACCATCCTCCTCATACTCATTTTGCTTCTCTTCTCTCATTCAATTAAAGGCTGATCTCAGATTTGGGGAGAAAATTCCATGATGCACTTAGAGATGGAGGGAGGAACCACACCAAAATTAGATGGAGAACAGAGTTATCCTCTTTCCAGATTGAAGGTTGTGAAATATAAATTACCACAGGTCAAAGCCAGAGTTCATGGACCTGAATGCTCCATTAATGATGCTCAGCAGGATTTGGACGCAGCTGAAGCTGAACCTAACCAACAACATCAGTAGGACCACTCTGAAGACATCACTCAGTGGAAAGGACTGAAGACAAAAGGAGCATCATGTTCAGTATTTGCTAAAAGTTTATAGTATAATAATAATATGTCTTTATCACATATTCTTGTATCTTTACATTGTTCCTTGAGGCGTTGTAATATGTCATACATTTTTTTAAGATTTTATTTATTATTTATTTGAAAGAGAGAGAGACAGAGAGCATGAGCGGGTGGTGGAGGGAGCAGCAAAGAGAGAGAGAGAAGCAGACTCCCCTCTGAGCAGGGAGCCTGATATGGGGTTTGATCCCAGGACCGTGAGATCGTAACCTGAGCCAAAGGCAGATGCTTAACTGACTGAGCCACCCAGGTGCCCCATATGTCATACATTTTAAATTAGAATATGTAAACATTTAGTGTTAAATGTTTTAAATTTTATGAATTTTATGAATTTTAAACACTTATATAAAATTCAAGTATTCACTCTGGCATTTCTGTTTTAGCATCAATATACAGAAGAAATATCTCAGTGCTGTCATTTGCTTTGGTTTTGCAGCTACTAATATTGAGAATGTGATTTGGTCTCTTTGTTTATAATAAATTTCTTATTGATTTCCATTCTTCTCATTATAACAGCCACTTAACTGACCACCATTCTGGTCTCTCTTATCTTTCTTGCTAATCTTTCATTCATCAACCAATGTTTTGGTTCTTCTTGCCCACCTCCTTGAACAGGTCATTCTGTTTTTCTCCACCAGTTTCCTGCAATCATCAGCCAGAATATAAGCTTATGTTAGAATATAAAGACTGCAAACCTGTATTATTGTTTTTGAGGTAATCTGTAAGAAATGCAGCATAGGGGTCTCTGGGTGGCTCAGTAGGTTACGTGTCTGCCTTCAGCTCAGGCCGTGATCTCAGGGTCCTGAGATAGCCCCACATGCAGCTCCCTGCACAGTGGGGAGCCTGCTTCTCCCTCTCTTGCTGCCTTCTCCCCTGCTTGTGCCCTCTCTCCATCTCTCTCTCTCTCCAAAAAAAAAAAAAAAAAAAAGCATAATTTACTAGGTCTTTTTTGGGGGGAGGGGTTGTGATACCCAGAATGTAGTTTTTCTTCTTTAGTATGTAAAGACTCTTACCAAAAAAATGTCTTTATATACTAAGGAAGAAAAAAATAGAGACAGCATCACTGGGATTTGTCTGGGAGCAAGTTTTCTCTACTTTCTTCATATTAAACATGTACTTCATGTCAGCAGAGGCCATAGAAGTGAGTAGGCACAAACAGCAGATTGCACACCCAGGTGGGCAATTCACCTCATACCTCACACCTCACACCTCACCTTAGACCCACATTAGTGTCACTTATTCAGAGGAGTGCACAGAAAAGTCTGGTGATGCATGTCTAAACTAGGAAATAACGAACATGGCTAAGAACACTGTTAAGGTAATGAGGATTATCTTTCCTGTAATCAATGACATAAATGAGGTGAATGGACATTTAAAGACTGATATGAACCCAAGGATTCTCAGTATCACTGACTGCTTACTTGCTTAATGTTAATTATATGTTATTTTGATTTTTTTCTGTTAATTAAATTTCTTTCTAAAATAATATGAGTAGAGGGGTTGGTTTCATGTAACAGATATTTTCTTGAATGATAGGGAAAAAAAATGTCCTAGAAAGGCAGTATTCCAAATGACTAGGGTATTTTCACAAGGACGTCATTATATGAGTAGCTTAGATGTACTCTTTAACAAAGGTATCATATATTTTTTTTTCTGAATGAATTAATCAACTGTAGCTGTGAGGCCGCAACCTAGAGGAAATCTCAACAGAACATTTTCTTTTAAGATTTTATTTATTTATTTGACAGAGAGAGAGAGAGAGCAGAAGCAGGGAGAGTGGCAGACAGAGGGAGAGGGAGAAGCAGACTCCCTGGTAAGCAGGGGGCTCGATGCAGGGCTTGATCCCAGGACCCTGTGATCATGACCTGAGCCGAAGGCAGACGCTTAACCGACTGAGCCACCCAGCTGCCCCTCAACAGAACATTTTGTAGTAGATGTATGTATGTATACTTATAGATGAGAAAGAGAAAAGGGTTGGGAGAGGTATTTATATGTCATTAGTGCATTATTTTAGAAACAAGACAGAAAGATGAAGACTAGCAGATGCACTTTTCAGGCCTTAGGAGAAGGGCCTCTACCTCTTATCCACCTTTAATGGTGATCTCACTGGAATCATCTTGATACTTGGTCCCTCCTTATTCTTGAGCCCTGCTGGTTGGTTCATGGTATTTTAAACTTCCTCCCAATCTTCTGGACTATAGATAATGCAATTAAAAACAACAGCAACAAGAGGACTTTACGGAAAAGGGAGAATTTAAGTGGGATGGGGAAGAACTAGAGGAGTAGGGACTGTGGGGAGGTCACTTTGTCACACTTTCTCTGTAATTTTCAAATGGAATCTGTTTGTTCTGAAATTTGATAAGCCAGAAAATCCCCACCAGGGTTACAATGTCCTGGAGCATTAAGTGTACTTTCTAATAAGAATTCTGATTCAAGTGTGATTGAGAAATTTTGAAAGCCTCTTGCTACTTTAACAGTGTAGTAAGAAATACTGACTAGGCTTTTAGGGATAGTGTCTCAGAGACTCAGGGGAAATTGAAGAGAACAGCCTGGACCTTTATTACTACAGGGAACATTATATCATTAGAAAAGGAATTTTTTTTTTAAAGATTTATTTATTTGACAGAGAGAGACACAGCGAGAGAGGGAACACAAGCAGGGGGGAGTGGGAGAGGGAGAAGCAGCCTTCCTGCGGAGCAGGGAGCCCGACGCGGGGCTCGATCCCAAGACCCTGGGATCACGACCTGAGCTGAAGGCAGATGCTTAACAACTGAGCCACCCAGGCGCCCCAGAAAAGGAATTTAAGAGTCACTTTTGATTCTTCCTCTCAAATGAATTAATAATATTCCAGTAGATATTCATCCCCATGTTAACACTTACTATCATATTGTCAAGAGGTAAGGTTCTAGAGCCATCTCCCTGGATTTGAATCCTGGCAACACTACTGTCTTCCTGTGTAACCTGGGGTCAATTACAGACCTCTCTGGACCTCAGTGTTTTCACTTGCTTCTTAAGTCTATTATGAAAATTATATAAGTTAACACCTATTAAGAGCTTAGAATAGAACCTGGCATAAGGTTAACTACTCAATAATTGTTCATTATAGTTTTCCATTCATAGATAATAAATAATTCAAAAATAATAAATATATTATCTCTCCATAAGATAGGTACAGAACACATGTTGGTACCACACTGCTATCTTCAACATACAACTTTTTCTGAACTTCAATTTGTATTTGGACAGGGCAGAATGGTGGGACGGTGGGAATATTTATGTCATAAGTATATTTTGACTATTAAATATATAATCATTTTATTCCAGAGTATTTCAACATGTTAAACCTTTCTTTGTAAGATTCTAGTACATTTTTGAGGATGTTGTTACATACAAGTTCACATTTATATTGATTATGAGTATATGGCCTAACTCTCATAGATAAGTATAGTCCTTTTATTTTTTTATTTTTTATTTTTTTAAGATTTTATTTATTTATTTGAGAGAGAATGAGATAGAGAGAGAGCATGAGAGGGAGGAGGGTCAGAGGGAGAAGCAGACTCCCCGCTGAGCAGGGAGCCCGATGCGGGACTCGATCCCAGGACCCTGGGATCATGATCTGAGCCAAAGGCAGTCGCTTAACCAACTGAGCCACCCAGGCGCCCAATAAGTATAGTCCTTTTAAAATGGGCAGAAGACATGAACAGACATTTTTCCAAAGAAGACATCCAAATGGCCAACAGACACATGAAAAGTGCTCAACATCGTTCGGCATCAGGGAAATCCAAATCAAAACCTCAATGAGATACCACCTCACACCACTCACAATGGCTAAAATTAACAAGTCAGGAAACGACAGATGTTGGCAGGGATGCGGAGAAACGGGAACCCTTCTACACTGTTAGTGGGAATGCAAGCTGGTGCAGCCACTCTGGAAAACAGTATGGAGGTTCCTCAAAAAGTTGAAAATAGAGCTACCATACGATCCAGCAATCACGCTACTGGGTATTTACCCCAAAGATACAAATGTAGTGATCCGAAGGGTACGTGCACCCCAATGTTTATAGCAGTAATGTCCACAATAGCCAAACTATGGAAGGAGCCAAGATGTTCATCGACAGATGAATGGATAAAGAAGATGTGGTGTATATATATACAATGGAATATTAATGCAGCCATCAAAAGGAATGAAATCTTGCCATTTGCAACAATGTGGGTGGAACTGGAGGGTATTATGCTGAGCAAAATAAGTCAATCAGAGAAAGACATGTATCATATGACCTCACTGATATGAGGAATTCTTAATCTCAGGAAACAAACTGAGGGTTGCTGGAGTGGGGGGTGGGGTGGGAGGGATGGGGTGGCTGGGTGATAGACATTGGGGAGGGTATGTGCTATGGTGAGCGCTGTGAATTATGTAAGACTGCTGAATCACAGACCTGTACCTCTGAAACAAATAATACATTATATGTTAAAAAAAAAAAAAAGAAGAAGAAGAAGAAGATAGCAGGAAGGGAAAAATGAAGGGGGGGAAGTAGGAGGGGGAGACGAACCATGAGAGATTATGGACTCTGAGAAACAAACTGAGGGTTCTAGAGGGAAGGGGGGGTGGGAGGATGGGTTAGCCTGGTGATAGATATTAAAGAGGGCATGTACTGAATGGAGCACAGGGTGTTATACGCGAACAATGAATCATGAAATACTACATCAAAAACTAATGATGTAATGTATGGTGATTAACATAACATAATAATAAAAAATATATAGTCCTTTTATCAAATATCAAAGTTTAAGAAACTGGCATCTCAGATAGGGCACCTCTATGAATTCTCATTAACATAACTCAAGAAAATACAAGAACAGAAGCAGATCATGCAAAGGATGTCATGGAAGGAAGGAGTCACATCAATTCTGGAAAAAGAGTTTTAAAAGATATCAGCTATGCTTGAAGAAAAGCTGACAGACTCAGGGCAACCAGGAAAGAGAAGTAAAGACTAGCAGTGAACAAGCTTTAATAAAGAATTCTTAATCTAGACCCTTAAAATTCTAAAACATTCAATTTGCCAGCATGGGAAGTAACACAGATGTTAATTATAGATTTTAAAGACTTTGCCAGCAGTAACAATGAATAATTATTAATATATACCTCATCCCCTGCCCAAATCTATACAGATGGTCAAAGGACCATGCAAAGCTAGGACAAACAAAAACTCCCTACCTTGACCCAGTCTTTTACTTAAGCCAAGCTTCTTCAGAGTGTAATGAATAGTCGTTGGTTTCCCTTTTATATTTTCATTTGCCCCTCGTCCTACAAAGAGACATCTACCCCCACCCTCTATTGAAACTTCTCATTCTAAGGTGACTTATAATTACTTCATTGCAAAATCAAGTCAATGATCTATTTTTCTTTCTTTTTGCCCATATTTACTAAAGCTTTCTACCTCATTTAACACAATTAATCTGAAAATCCCATTATCCAATTTCCATAACAATCCTTTTTCTTGTTTTCCAACACTTCTGGCATCTTCTGACCATTTACTTTCTGGTTTCTTCATGGATTCCACTCTTCCTGATCCAATGACACACTGATCTTCTCTCTCTCCATCCTTTCCCTGAGTAATCTCATCCACTCTGATGACACTTCCCATATACACTGAGAACTTCAATTATCCAAATCAGGGGTCAGCAAACTATAGCCTGTAGGCCGCCTTTGGCTTGCCACTTGTTTTTGTAAATACTTTACAAAAGCCATTTTCTATGGCTGCTTTTATGCCAAAAAGGAAGATGTGAACTGTTGCAACCAAGAACATATGGCCCTCAAAGCTAAAAATACTTACTGTTTGGCCCTTTACAAACTTTAAACAAGCAAACAAACAAGCAAACAAACTGCCAACATCTGATCTAGCCCTTAAAATGAAATTTTCAGTCAACTGTATCTAATTATGTGAAGGAAATATACTTTGATGTACTGAGATTAGCTAAATCCAGATGTTCAATCTCCTCCCCTTTACTTTTTCTCTTATTGGGAAATCTGGGAATCATTCTAGCTGCTCTTTCCTTCACCTCACATCACCCTGATCACCGAGCTCTGATTAATACCATTCCTATTTATCTTCTAAAAAATGGGAAAGCCCGTGTCTGTACTGGGGGATGGGAGTTGGCTGTGGGGGGATATACTCCCATAGCAAATACAGTAAGATTAATGCCTAAATTAGGGATATCAACTGCCTGGGAGAGTAAAGAAAACCTTTGCAGAAGAAGTGGCATCTGAAATAAATTTTAAAAGATGAGAAAGAATTTGTCAGTAAGTGTGGTACATTTTAGGCAAGCAAGTAGCCTAAGAAGGCTAGAATTAAAGGAAGAGCAACATATTTTTTTTGGAAAATAGCAAGCATTCTGCTAGATTGGAATAAGGGTTGAATGGGCTATTTGCAAAAATCTAGACTGAAAAGGACATCTAAGCCTGGATATGAAAGTTGTTTGTTCGTTTTTTTTTAACTCCATGTGTAAGTAATTAGACTTCAAAATAAAAATGATGAGAAGCCTAATTCTCAAACAAAAGAGAAACATATTATTGGCATTTATAAAAGCAATTTATAGTGACAGATTAGATGGTAAGCATGTCACACAGTGAGGAAAAAACAGACAAAATTTAGGAACCCAGTGCAGTAATCTATTAAGAGGAGTTACTTGTTTAAATTAAGTCAATGTCAGTAGAAGCAGATAGAAGGAGTCAAATTCAAGAAATAATTCTGAGATGAATCTATAGGACTTGTGGTCTGCTGAGCTGAAAGGGAGTAGGGGCTGAAGGAGAGGAAGATGGGTAGAGGGCAAATCAGACAGTTCTAACAAAGCTGACAGAGCAAGAAATTAACCTTCCACAGAAGGAAGAAAAGATTTCAGTAGGTAAGAGAATGAGCTTGTTTGGTTCTATGTTAAAACTGAAATGCCGGGCGCCTGGGTGGCTCAGTCGTTAAGCGTCTGCCTTCAGCTCGGGTCATGATCCCAGGGTCCTGGGATCGAGTCCCACATCGGGCTCCTTGCTCTGCGGGAAGCCTGCTCCTCCCTCTCCCACTCCCCCTGCTTGTGTTCCTGCTCTCGCTATGTCTCTCTCTGTCAAAAAAATAAATAAAATCTTTAAAAAAAAACAAAAACTGAAATGCCTACAAGACAATCAAGATGACCTACAAAAATGTCCAGGAAACAATTGAAAATGCTAGAATGAAAAGTAAGGAAACATACCTATAGCCTGAAAAATTTTAGGCAACAAATTTGAGGACAAACTTAACCAACCACTAGATTGTCCCTGTTTCTGAAAAGCTAGCTTAAGTATTTATTTTTTTAGATAAAGCACATATTCTTAACAGATTCTCTGTCAAAATGCTAAGCTGTTATAAGAGTAAATACTAAATGTTGATTCACACCAATATGTTATCTCAAATTATTTTACTGATAGACTTTAGTTATTTAGAGAAAGCTTTAAAAACAGAATATAGAGCACAGAGCATGATGCACAAAGAGAAAAGTCAGAGACAGGAGGTACTAGTAGACAATATGAATGAATATGGTGGCACACCAAAGCAGAGAGGCTGGGTGTGGTCAAAGAAAGGAGAAGAGGAGCAAAAAAATAGGAAGAAGTCAGAGAAAAGTGAAAGTAGAAAGCAAAGAAGGGCAAAGACTACTTATTTCCCAGTTGGACTGGTTCTCTGAATGTATCACATGTTCTTGCATTTTGTTTCTGTTTTAATTATTGCTCCTGTCTTAAAAAGCCTTAGAATGACAGCACATGATACACTTGAGTTTCAATTAAACATTCAGAAATTGAAAACTAACCAGCTCAATTCTCTTAATTATTCTTTCAGTTTTATGACAAAAATATTTAAAAAATGGACTTTTAGAAGGAAAATGTTCTTTGCAGCTTTAAATAATACCGAAGGATCTCTAAATATTGCCTATAATACACAATTCATTGCATTTTAGCTTCTTACAAATGCTTTAAAATCCCATCTATCCTAGCTATTTTTTCTTAATAACTTTTTCTATATATGCATTTTCTTCAGCCCTTAAAAGATTAGGAAAGGTTTATATAGTAACTATTTGATTACATCAGTCTATGTTTCCTGAATCCCTGACATATATTTTAATGCTCAAATTGTAAGGCAACACTCTATGTGATTGCATTAAAAAAAAAAAAAAAGTTGTTTTTTTTTTTTTTTACTACCCTCCAGGCTTAAAATGCTTTCTTCCATTGGCAGGACTAAAAATATAATATTGGTAAAAATAAGCATACTTTTGACCTTTGTTTGAGGTTACTACATTGAGGGGGTAAAGTAGGAAAATACTAAAGAAAAGTAATCCTGTAAAGGAAAAATCAGACAAATATTAATGAGAATAAAATTTCTATTTTTTCAGTTTTACCTCCTCATTGCTTTGTATGCAAATTACTTTCTATTCTTAGATTTACAATTTATTTATCAATAGAGATTTATCAAAATCTGACTCCTGATTTATTTCATTAAGACTTACAAAACATCTGTGACAAAGTATGTAGACTTGTGTGTATATATATGTTTGAACTGTATACTTCCATGTATATAGGTTCATGTGTGCATACGTGTGTGTTGCCTAACAGCAATAAAGAAAAATGTAGTTTATAATTTAAGACTAGAAACATAACTTATGATAAAATCCAATTTTTTTGGTAAAGCATTACTTATTAAAAATATATAAAAACAATGTATTTTTACTCTATTTTCCAAGAATATTTTTTTGTGAAAATTGTGATTTTACCACATTCTAAGACACTGAAATGCCTTTTAAGTCATTGATTGTGTTATGATACTGCTACCTTATTGTAGTAAAACTAAGGGGTACTTTTTTTTTCAGATTCTAACATCTTTTATATCGAGATGTGTTACAACTGGCATGTTTAACAGAATTTTTTCCTTAGTGATACATAAAATGATAGTGTATCTAACAATATTGCTGTCAAATTCAATAGAATACTGTATTAGTATATTTCATTTCTTTAAAAATAGAGAAAACAATGTGGTATAGTAACAGTTAACAGAGTATCCATCTTTTACTATCAGTAAATAGGAGTTTAAGTGTAATGGTTTTCATTTAAGTTTGTGTAAACCTTGAAGAACTATTTAAGCAACCAATTTCAAAAGGTTTTTCTAAGGCAATAGTTTGCATAACATTGGATAAAAATGTAGGGACAGGTCAGATGAGTAACATGTCATCTAAGGTTATTACCCATGTTACCAGCAAAGCCATTCAAGCCATTTTTTAATCTGCCACGCACCCACATATGTTTTTGTTTTTTCTTTTTCTTTTAGCTCTCTCCAGACACCATGTGTGATCTACAGATGCTTTTCTTTGCTCCTTTGAGTTTTCTTTGCTTCCATTGCCAGTGGTAAACATGGTAAGAGAACTATAGGACCACAGGTATAGTTGGTCTCGTCTTTTTAGAAATAAGGGTCATCCAATCCTATCCATACATACGTACTGTAGCACTTATCTAGGCTTTTGAGTAATTTTCCTTTCTCTATTCTTGGGGTTTTCTCAATGCATGACAATTTACTTCTTGATAGACTCATTTTATTCTCTGTTAGAAATTTGGAAATGTATATTGCATAATCTTGAGAAATGCTAAGGAAAGTAGGGAAGACAACTCAAGAGAATATTTTAGTAACCAAGAAATTTGTCTGCTGTGTTTTCATTCACTGATGAATGTGCAACCTAAAAAAAAACAAAATGAGGCATTATTCTGTGTCCTCCATATGTGTTAAGTGAGGGACAGTAAAATGATGATTATTCAGATGGCTCTAAGGTAAAATTTATGAATGAATTCAGTTAAAAAGAGCTTGAAGTAAATAATCCCAAACTAATAGAATAACAAATCAAGGTTTTATTTCTTGTTTTTGAAAATTGTATTCCACAAAAAACTTTATAAAGATATCTTCATCTGAAAACACTGACATTTTTGCTTATAAGTCACATTGTTGACATCCATAGAAAAATAAAGGCACAGCTAATATATTAAAGAGTGCTATTAAGTGGAAAGCAATAAATATGAAAAGATGGGGGCTCCTGAGTGGCTCAGTTGGCTAAGCGTCAGACTCTTGATTTCAGCTCAGGTCATGATCTCAGGGCTGTGAGATCGAACCCCATTTTGGGCCCTGCGCTGTGCATGGTGCCTGCTTAGGATTCTCTCTCTTCCTCTCCCTCTTCTCGTCCCCACCCTCCTCTCTCTCTCTCAAAAAAAATATGAAAAGATGGCAAGTCAAAATTATATATTAAATAACTATTTTTTTGCAAAATTAGAGTATACTTTTTAAGGAAATACATGCCATGTATTATAAAAGTATATTTAGTAATAAAATTGCATTTTAAATCTTAGAAACTTGTATTGTCAGTACAGCTTTTTTTAAAGTGAAAATTAGTTTACTCTGGCTTCACCCTTGCCAGCTGAAAATGTGACATTATTATATCCAGAGAGGCGTCCACACACATTCTGTGCCAATAGAAAAGTACAAGAAACTGAAAACAGCAGGGCAGCATTCTATCTGTTGTGTGATATTAAGAATAACACTTCTTCTGGGATATATTTTTTAAATAAAATATGATGGATATTGAAGAAGCATTCAGAAGATTCAACTCAAGTATAATTGGCAGAAAGGACTAAGGTGAAGGAACCAAGGCAAAAGAATGTGAGGCGCAGAGTTCTAGTAAGCAGTGGGCCAGACCTAGAGTTTCTAACACAGTGTCCATGGATCAACTCACCTTGAATATTTCTCAGTGGAACACGCATGTATGGAACACACATCTACATTTCAATGGAACACACATCTACATTTGTAACGTGTGCATGTGCTGAATGACTTAATTTTGTGATACATTTTCTACATGGACACACTCTTAAGAACACTCAAAATCTATGTTAATCAAAGCCTAGGTGGTTGCTTCAGCTCCAGCTAAGCTTAATCCCTAAGAAAAGGTTCCCCTACACGGTGCTCTGCTTTTCCTCTTAGCATCTCCCCCTCAACAAAATGGTAAGAGTTCAGCTGACAACAGGGTAAACAGATTATTGTGTTATTGCTGGCTGATTGCCGGAGTTATTTTGGAGCTTCATAATTCATTTAAAGAGATTTTTGACATTTATGAAATGACTTCTATAATCAACTGACAGTGCAATATCCTATAATTGTTCAATTAAAAATGACTACTAGTGCAGTCATTTATTAGTAGAATCAGATAATTGTCTTGCCACTAAAGAGTACTTCTCACTTTGCACATCAAATGAAAATGTTTGAGTATAAATCTGTGACACAGCAGCCAAAGTCCTGGGGATTTTCAAGTGCATATGTAATTATTACAGACCTCTGAAGTAAATATGGTTTAATGTGATAATCTTAAATGGATTGTGTGTGAGCCTTACAAAATACTTTTCCATATAAACCAGAGCATCTGTCAGAACGGATAGGAGTTCATTTCCTACCAATACGAAGTTCATGATATTCTTTCCAACACGTAGTTTAACATGTGTACTTAGAACACAGGACAGCATGCGTTTCCCTCAATCCTCATTTATCTTTTTTCCCCCTGCAGATGAAACTGATTACCAAGGTAAGGAACCAGGAATGGTTGCATTGATAAATCGGTTTCATATGGAATACTGCCCTATTGGGATCAGCATTCAGAAGCTCTGACTTCCAGATACATACACAGATAGGAATGTGGATCCAGAAAAACAGAAACATTTACACACACACACACACACACACAATTTCAAATGCAGAATTTCTCTGAAAACGCTTTGACTCACATTATCACGAACCATCTGTTAAGCTAAATCATAAATCAATCTTTGATTAAATCATTAAAAAAAGAAAAACCCTCGCCACACTGAAAACAGAGAAGGCACAGATCATTTAAAGACCAATATAAAGAAATAACTAAATGGAAGAAACAGCAGCAGCCCCCTTACAGATAACGATTTCTTTATTTTTCTTTTAAATTAACATCGGGCTTCTTTGGACAACCTGGCTAAAACTCAAAATTTACATTCAAATAATGATAATTAAGGAAATTCAGAGCATGCTCAACAGATGGAAGATGTTAATTTGAGGTTGCTACAAAATAGAATTTAGTAGTGTCGTTTCAAAGTTGCAGCTTAATTTTAATTTTTAAATAAATAATCAGATTTAGTTGTTTGTTGTTTTCCATTTATTTGCAGGAAAATGTTTAAAAATTGCTGTCAGATTCAATCGCTCTCTCGCGCTTTCTTTCTAACCCATCAGCAACCCAAAGAGCATTTGAATCACAGCTGCTTTGGGCTTTTTGTTTTTGTTTCTCTTCAATTTTTTTTTTAAGCCCGTTTTTCTTCTTCTTGTATGGATTTTAGAAAGAGTTTTGATAAAGACAGTCCTGGCAGCTGGATGATAAATATTATTTTCTTAACCTGCCTAGCTTTGTCAGCCACCTGCGACTGCAGCCTGCCACACGTTGGAAGCAGCTCATTAACTTTCCCACAGCTTCCCAGGAGTTTTCCTTGTTTTCTTTCACCTTGGGTGTGTGCTGCCTTCTCACTGAACGGTTAACTATCCGAGTAGGCCGAGTGGGCTTTGGCACCGCGAGCAGAGCACGCTTCAGGCAGCCTCCCTGCTAAGGCTCAAAATCTCTCTTAAACACATTAAGCAGCCCATTTTGGATTGATAGTGCAGTAATTATTCTGCTTCACCCTAAAAACCATCCTGGGGTAATTGGCGCAGAGGAAAATTACCCAGAGTCCTCCACCACCTGGTAGTTAAGGAACGAATCCAGGGAAAGATAAGTGAAGCAGGAAAAAAAATCGGCACTTATTTGATTTTAATCTCACCACTTTGCAAGCATTTAAATTGCCTTAATCAGGTGGTTGGCTTCCAGCCTAGCTGGTAATCTGTTATCAAATTTGAAACTAGATTTTTTAAAATGTCAGTGTAGGCTGAGAATTGAAGTCTATTAACAGTTATGAGCCTCCCTCCTAAACTTCCATAATCTACGTATTAATAATCCTTTTTACAAAGCTGTCATATATTACTTTATTACAAGCCTGTATTAATAATATGGGTGTAAAAGCAAGATTTAATTATTTATTTTTTATTTTTATTTTAAAGTTGAGGGAACATACAATGCTAACATCCTTAACACTGAAATCCATTTTTTTTTTTTAAAGCAATAGCTTGAGTCTATGGAATAACCTTGATAAATGTAATTGAATTTTTCTTTGATAAGATTAACGAGTGGTAATTGTGAATGGGGAGGTCTGACCCACTCCAAATGAGATGTATGACAAGCTGAAAATAATCAATTTTTCTTTTCTTTATTTGAGCCCAGATTTTTAAAAATGGAAAGGGAAAATTGGGGCCTTGCAGGATGAAACATTTGTGTCTGAAATGTTTTTGTATACACTGCTTATCTCCCATCTCTTCAGTGTGTCTAATTGTGCTGAGCTTGGTCTAAAATGAGATCAACACACTGAAACCCCAGAAGGCTTAATTAAGGGAGGGACTTAATATGTACCAAAAAGGGGATTTTTTTTTTTTTATAAATGTGGCATAAATTTTACCTGCAACATCCTTTACTAAAAGCATCCCAAAATTGTTAGGCCCATTAAATTGCCTTTTTTTTTTTTTTAAGAGAGAGAGAGAAAAAGAAGAAAATAATTTTACTTTGAAAATCTTAATTACTGTGATAGCAGGGTTGGGTTGTGCCTTTTTACGATTCCTGTATGATTTGCATTTTGAGTTGAAGTTTTGTTCTTCACAGCACACAAGCCAGCAATCAGGAGCATATAGAAATGGCTTGATAGATTCCCCTTTTAAACATGCTTATAAAACATTTTGCCTATGTAGCTTTTTGTATTACACATTCCATGGGGTTTCTCACATACCAATCAAGAAAGCATATCCCTTTTAATTCATTTTCTCAGAAGTTTAAGGGCTTGGAAATATATATTAATACAGAACAAATAAAATGTTTCAAAACTGCAGCACTATTATAAGAAGTACCATTTGAAAAGCAAAAAATGCTGTCATTATTTTTATTCTTCTTTCATGGTTTTTATCTGACCACAGCATTTGAGTAGATTAGACTACAATAGAAACTGCTCCAACAATTTGGATTCCTAGTTCCCTTCCTGGTTTCTGACTAGGTTCAGTAAAAGACTATTTCAGAAACCTAAAATCTAGTAGACAACGAAATGAATCACAATGTAAAAAAAAAAAAAAAAAAAAAGCACTTGACAAACACCGAATAAAGCCAAATATACATCAATCTCAGTGTATAGAATATGTACATATTATGCACATCTATATATACTTAAGCAAGGCACAATCAGTATCAATGTCTTTTTATTTGTATGTGTACAGATTTCCTCTATTGCCTCAAAATCACTTTTATTATTACTTCTTTATAGCATATGAAATTCAACTAAGCATAATACACATATAGCTTGCCTCTTTTTGAAGATCAGGTCTCATTAAAACTTGGTTGTTGTTAGATTCTGTATCTTCTGGTTCAGACATTTCATTTTTGAAATGAAATAAATTTAACATGTACTTTAAAAAAAACAGCTCCAAGAAGGAATTTAGGCAGAGCTATAACACATGTTTTCTTCCTCCCATATGTGAACATGATGCCCCCAACACCTTCAAAATAGAAAGAGGATATTTGAGCTTTAAGCTAATGCCATATGCCCAAGAAATTAATACATAATGTATCTAAATTGTAATTTCTTAGGGTTAGCATCAGCTAATTCTTATATGAGATTATGTTCAATGTCATAGTTTTTCTGGTTCATCATAGCGTAGAGTGGTCTCTGGCTGAAATTGCCCATTACTATCTCTCTAGGAAGGTCACTCACTTCATCTGCTCCTCTCACTTACCATTTTTGATACCTTGGAAATAGCCTGCATTTCAGACAAGTTTTTCATTGATATTTATCCTAAGTTAGTGTATGTCACATAATATTAAAATCAGAAGAATCTTTAGAAACAAAAAGTACTCTTTGACATACAGATTTAGAGAAGTAAAGGCTATGTTCAATTCTTTCTTTTTTTCAAGGACATGATTATTGTCACCTTCTAGAATTTAAAGACTTATTTTGTGGAAGAGAGATTAGATTTCCTTTGTATCCCTCAAGAGATAGAGGTTGGGCCACTGACTAAAGGTTACAAGGGAGAAAGTCTTAGCTCAGTATAAAGTAGAACTTAGAGACTGTCAAAACCATGCAGAGATGGAATGGGCTGCTTTGGGAGAGAGTGAACTCTCTGCCACTGGAGATGTCTAAACAGAGAACAGAGGCCAGCTGGTGAGATTATCCTAGAAAGAGGGTAGAGATGAGGCTAGAGTATGTGACCTTTACTATTCTTTTGAATTCTGAGATCCTAAAATTCTGTAATCATATAACTAGACTGCCTGAATTTTGTGAGGGAAAGTAATTATTTTTAAGTAATTTTTTAAGCTGAATTTTGGTAGCATTTTGAAGGGTATAAAAATAGACTCACTGTAAAGAGCATAATACAAGATCTTTGGCAGGAAGATTACACAGTCCAGGCAAGGATTGGGGTCAGAATCAGTATGTACTTTAAGAGAACTACAGAATATACCTATGCAGTCATTCTTTTAATCCTAAACTTTGTTATTGTATTAAACCAAATTTTAAAAACCTAACACCTGTTGGCACAGAGCACTTGAAACCAATGCCTAAGAGAGGCAAAGGGGTCAGGAAAAATGGAAGTCCAAGTAAACATGATATTAGAACTCATTTCATTTAGGGATAGTCATACCTTGTTCAGCTATCACTATTTACCAAGCCATCTTCTCAATCCTGGAGGTAAAAATAAGAATAATATATTTCTCTTGCCCTTAAGAAATCAACATTCTAGGGGCGCCTGGGTGGCTCAGTCGGTTAAGCGACTGCCTTCGGCTCAGGTCATGATCCTGGAGTCCCTGGATCGAGTCCCGCATCGGGCTCCCTGCTCGGCAGGGAGTCTGCTTCTCCCTCTGACCCTCCTCCCTCTCATGCTCTCTGTCTCTCATTCTCTCTGTCTCAAATAAATAAATAAAATCTTTAAAAAAAAAAAAAAAGAAATCAACATTCTACTTGGAGAAATAGATATATGAGCAAATTATGGTACATCATGGAAAATGCCACAAGAGAGTATGAGCTAAGTTATTTGAGAAACCAAAGGAAGGAATTATTCAACTCTCCTGGAAAATTGAGGCTAGTTTGATGAAATAGGTATGTCATGTTGAATCAGTAGAAGTAGATAATTATTGATATCCTATGGGTTAAAGGTGGTGCTTATTTCAAAAGAAAAATACAGAAATAAGTTTAAAGGACTATGTTTCTACTAAAGAATTTGGATATAGGTAATTCCCTTGTGACTTAGTAGTAGTAGTAGTAATAACAATAGCTAACATTTATTATACACTTTTTATGCACCAGGCAATAATTCTAAATGCTTACTCGCATTAACTCTATTGCTTCTCGTAACAATCATGGATGTATTGTTACTATTTGCATCTTATATGTGAGAAACCTAAGACACTGACAGACTAAATGACTTGTTCAAGGTCAAGTCACAGAACTAGAAAGCAGAGGGAGGCTATAAACTTAAGCATTAAGTCTCCTGAGCCCAATATAGTAAGGTTTTTATTTTCAGTAAAGTACTTTAAGATGGACCAATATTAAGCACTCTATTTTGAATAGTATTTTTTGTAAAATTTTTCTTTAATATCTCAAATGTCTAAAATAGTAGCCTGCTGCCCAGAACCACTTCACTCTTTGTGTATTATGAAGTTAGCTGGTTCTAAGCTCCATAGCAATATATCCTTGAGAGCAAACAAGAACTGGCTTACTTTATACCTCAGCTTTTGACAACCTTTATTATTTCATTTATCTGCTATTCATAGCAAGATGTAAACATCTTACTTCCCAGTGTGATCCTCATATCAACAGTGGGTCAGTTTAAAATATTGGGAATCAATATGTTATAAAACATCAGCCAGTACTAAAAAGGCAGACCCAGAGAAAATTCATTGAATGTCAAATAAAAAATAAACATCAACAGTTAAAAATGTAATAAGATAATAAATAAAAGCAGAGAATTAAAAAAATTTCTTAACCCAAAAAGCAATTTGACAAGTAAGATATACCTATATTAAACACAAAGCCGCTTACAGTACAGGGAGCCATGAATTTTTCATGCAGGTAGACAGAACAATTCTTTTCTAAATTTAATAGACAGAATACATGACATTAGTGCCATTAATGGTGGGGTTTGGGACTCAGGAAGGGAGGGGCACTGGAGCCACTGTGAAGACATTAGTTAGCACAAGCTCTACATTTTTTATTGATTTGTGTAGACACTTAAGACTAAATGTTTTTATATTGAGGATCTCTTTTTCACCCTAGATATATATGCATATATTTCTTATGTGCAGGTACTCAGCTCTGGTTTTTATTTTTCTTAGTTTCATACCTTCTTATCCCCTCCTTCAAACTTGCACAGTCTGATCCTGCTGTCAGTTGGTCAGTCAGTCTGCATCTGTCTGTAACACATCTTTTGTTGACCTATCATTGAATCCACAGTTCTATAGAAAGTCCTACAAAAAGTGACAAAAGAAGTAGGGCATTGTGTTCCTTTTGGGCTGCTTAAAATTTAATGCACATGGCTAACAATCAAAAGGAAACAAATAATATCCTTGAACCGTGTTGCCTGGATAAAATAGTCAGAAAGGCAATAGTCTAGGAGGGGTGTGATTGTGATCCTGCAGTCCTCTCAATTGACCCAATGAAAAATACATTACTTAACACACTTCCACATTCACTAGGATTTAACAAATATTTCCTTCCTTCAGTGTTGTTTTAGGGCTGATATACATCCCTAGAAATCATAGCCTTCCACATACGCATCTTTTTTTCCCCAGCTAACTCTTCCTTCTGACCCAAAGAGCTTGTGGCACCCAGAAGGCTCTTAAAGTGAAATAAAAGCATAAGCCTAAGGAAAGAGCCTTGAATTGTGAAAGGTCAGAGATCAGAGAGTACTCCCAAAACATATTTGTTTTGTTGGTATTTTTGACGGAGTATTTACCCAAAGCCCTAGCAGTCACAGGTATATATTCATTTATTAATGTGTTTATTCATTTAATATTTTTGAGCATTTTTATATCTTAGGCATTATGCAAACTTCTGGAGAAAATGCACAACCTCCTACCCTCAAGGTCCTTACACTCCAATGGGTGAAAGGTGTGTGTGTGTGTGTGCATGCACATGCGTGCACGCACACAAATATGAATATGGTGAATAAAGAAATACAGTTCTACAGAGGGTGGTGCAGGAATTACATTGAAAGAGCACCAACAAACCTGGGATGTGATAGGAAGGGTCAGAAAATCATCTTGGAGATTATACCTGCACTCTGACCTATGTGAAGAATAGGAAGTGGATTTTACAAACAGAGAAACCATAAGCAGCAACTGTAGACCAGCCTCTGTGAGGAACATAAGCCGTTTAGGTTGTAGAAGCATGGAGAGCAAGACAGAGAATAGCAAAGAATGAAGGTGTAATTGAAGGCCCATGTCAAATCAGAGAGAGCCTTGGATGCCCTACTGTGTAGGGCATGAAGTAGGTATGTGCTAGTGGTGGTGGGGGCTGGCAATGGAATGACAGTCTGGGAAAAGGAAAAGGAGGAAAGTAGTAGACTTTACTGTAGTTCAGAGGTAATGGAGGTCTGGTCTAGGGCTGTGGCCATGATGGTAGTAAAGAGACAACAAAGCCAAGGCATCTGTAGTAGAAATTCCTGCAATTGTTGAGTGATAAGAATGAGGTAGAAACCATGAGTTACTTTCTATAAGAAATATTGGCCACTGGACAGGTAATCAAAGGAGAATATAAGCAGTAACCTTTTCGACATCAGCCACAGCAACTTCTTTCAAAACATGTCCCCAAAGGCAAGGGAAACAAAAGCAAAAATGAACTTTTGGGACTTCATCAAGATAAAAAGCTTCTGCACAGCAAAGGAAACAGTCAACAAAACAAAGAGACAACCCACGGAATGGGAGAAGATATTTGCAAATGACACTACAGATAAAGGGCTGGTATCCAAGATCTATAAAGAACTTCTCAAACTCAACACCCAAAAAACAAATAATCAAGTCAAAAAATGGGCAGAGGACATGAACAGACACTTCTCCAAAGAAGACATACAAATGGCTAACAGACACATGAAAAAATGTTCAACATCAGTAGCGATCAGGGAAATTCAAATCAAAACCACATTGAGATACCACCTTACACCAGTTAGAATGGCAAAAATTGACAAGGCAAGAAACAACAAATGTTGGAGAGGTTGTGGAGAAAGGGGAACCCTCTTACACTCTTGGTGGGAATGCAAATTGGTACAACCACTTTGGAAAACAGCGCAGAGATTCCTCAAAAAGTTAAATATAGAGCTACCCTATGACCCAGCAATTGCACTACTGGGTATATACCCCAAAGATACAGATGTAGTGAAAACAAGGGCCATATGCACCCCAATGTTCATAGCAGCAATGTCCACAATAGTGAAACTGTGGAAGGAGCCAAGATGCCCTTCAACAGATGAATGGATAAAGAAGATGTGGTCCATATATACAATGGAATATTACTCAACCATCAGAAAGAATGAATACCCAATATTCACATCAACATGGATGGAACTGGAGGAGATTATGCTAAGTGAAATAAGTGAAACAGAGAAAGACAATTATCATATGGTTTCACTTATTTGTGGAACATAAGGAATAGCATGGAGGTCATTAGGAGAAGGAAGGGGAAAATGAAGGGGGGGGAATCAGAGGGGGAGACAAACCATGAGAGACTATGGACTCAGGGAATCAAACTGAGGGTTTTAGAGGGGAGGGAGTGGGGGAATGGGTGAGCCTGGTGATGGGTATTAAGGAGGGCACGTATTGCATGGAGCATTGGGTGTTATATGCAAACAATGAATCATGGAACACTACATCAAAAACTAACATAACATAATAAAAAAATTATTTAAAAAAAGACACACACACAAAAAGATAGTATCTATATAAAGGAGAAAGCAGGTTTATGGGAGATATTAAGTTCAGATGTGCCAAATGTGTTATTAAGATACACTCAGTAAGTATCTAAAGGGGCTGAAAGGAGATTATATATAATTAGGAGGTCAGGCATATGTAGGTGATAATCAGAACTCTGAGATTATATAAAGTAACCTAAAATAGTATGTACAACATAAAAGTTCATGGTCCAAGGTTGGGGACACCAACATTTAAAGAACATACTGAAAATGAGATGCCTAAGAAGGAGACTGAAAAATCTTTTTTTTTTTTTTTAAGATTTTTATTTATTTATTTGACACAGAGAGACACAGTGAGAGAGGGAACACAAGCAGGGGGAGTGGGAGAGGGAGAAGCAGGCTCCCCACTTAGCAGGAGCCTGATGTGGGGCTTGATCCCAGGACCCTGGGATCATGACCTGAGCTGAAGGCAGACGCTTAACAACTGAACCACCCAGGTGCCCCGAGACTGAAAAATCTGATAATGGTATCCTAGAATACAAGGACTTCAATAATTTCAAATAGAAAGAGATGATCTTCAGAGTCAAGAATTTGCAGAAAAAAGAAATTGTTGAAATTAAGACTACAAACCATTTAGTACATTTGGCAGCTGGGAACCCTTATTGATTGTAGAAAAACCAGATGTTAGAAATGGGTATAGGCAAGTAACAAATGGTATCAGATTGTGGATCAATATATTTGAACTTGTGAGTATAATGTGTCTCTCAGAAATTTTAAATGAATATTGAAGGAACTAATATTTTAATTTGGATTAAGGGGAGAGGCTATTATAGTTGATGAGAAAGACTTGAGGCAATTATCATTTGAAGAACAGGGCCAGGTGGGGTATGGCCTTTAAAGAAGAGAGAGGACATGACAGTTGGAACAATATCCAAAATTTTAGATAAGGTGATAGAATTAAGGGCAAAGAGGAAATTGCTTGTCTTGAACAAGAGGAGGAAGACAGTCTCTGAGACTATAGGGAAGGATGAGAGAGTGGATATGGCACAGATGATTTTATAGTTAGTAAGGTGAGAAATTGATTAGCATCATTCCTGAAGTCCTCAGATGTGGATCACCAACAGTGAAAGAAAAGAAAGTTGGGTGGGAGATTGGGAAAAAGGGTGAAATTTTGGAATAATCTTTAAAGAAAATAAGGGAGCTGGTCAAATAAAACACTGATGAGCAGACAAGGAGGTCAAGCAAATTTTTCAAAGCATAGATTTGCAGTATTAGTAAGTTTCATATTATTATGAAACAGACCTCAAATATTCACATATAAGGTCTAAGAAAGCCCGCTAGAGTATTTAATTTGTGCTGGAATTTGCTGGGCAGATGTGGCAGGGAGGTAGTCATCCACTCAGCCATTTGTGAGGGTAACCCTTAAATTCAGCTTAGCCTGAAGAGCAGCAAGTTCACCTCTTTACCACTACTTGATAGTGACCTGCATTGTGTTGCCCTGCTCTCCATCCTGCACTCTTGCCCAAGGCAGCCATGCACTCTGGCTCTGCTAACTACTTCTCTAAGGTATTATAAATTGGGCGTTTGGAAAGGTGCTTTCAAAAGCCTGGCAAATTGTAATTGAATATGGCCTTCAGTCCACATTTATACACCCTGTAAGCTCTACTCCAAAACAGAGTATCATCAAACATCTATTCATTCTTCTCTCCCCACTAGAATCACATTAATTCAAGCCACCATTGGCTTATCTAGATGATGGCCACCATTTTCTAAACAGTCTCCCCACACCCAAACTTGTCTCTTTTTAACCCTTTCTTAACATACTAGTGATCACATTTGAAATGTTATAAAAATGATGTTTTATCCCTAGATCTTTTGCACTTAGAATAAACCCAAATTTCTTTTTTTTGTGTGTGTGTGTGTGTCAACTTTTTTGTTATGTCAATCACCATACATTACATCATTAGTTTTTGATGTAGTGTTCCATGATTCATTGTTTGCGTATAACACCCAGTGCTCCATTCAATACATGCCCTCTTTAATACCCATCACCAGGCTAACCCATCCCCCCACCCCTCTCCCCTCTAGAACCCTCAGTTTGTTTCTCAGAGTCCATAGTCTCTCATGGTTTGTCTCCCCCTCCGAATTTCCCCCCTTCATTTTTCCCTTCCTACTATCTTTTTTTTTTCTAACATATAATGTATTATTTCTTAATCTGACATATAAATCCCTATAGGGCAGAGCACCCACCTGTCCCAGACCCCTTCTCCCACCATTCACTCCCTTGCCTACAATGCTCCCAGACACACTGATCTTTCATTTTCCAGAGCTCACCAAGCACATTCTTGCCTTAAGGACTTTGCACTGATTTTTCCCTCAACCCAGAACACCCTTCCATCTGATCTTCATATGGTTGGCTCTTTCTCATGTTTCAGCTCCCAGCTTGAAGGCTACCTCTCTAGAGAAAATTTTCTTTATTACTCAATTTGATATACATGACCTCTCCATCCCTCCATAGCTCTATTATGACATGTATTTTTCTTAGTAAAATGTATTATTTCATAGTAAATTTCATAAATAAAACAATGTCATTAATGTATTTTACTACTCATTTTTTCTTTCTCACTAGATGGTAAAATCTTTGGGGAAGAAACCATGTCTGCCTTTTGTAACACTGTAGCACCAGTCCCTAGCAAAGTGCCTAACTAAACACCTGGTACATAATCCAAAATGCCAGCTCATTAAATGAATGAAGATGAAAGAATGAACAAATGAGCCTGATAATTCCCAAATACACAGTATTCATTTTGCTGATTCTATCTTGAGCATTTAACAATATTGTTCTATGTTTTTCTTCTTGAAGCCTTTTTACCTTAGATTTCTGCAATATCATGTATTACTGGTATTCTTGCTTCTTGGAACACTTACTGTCATTTGCAATCCCCTTTCCTCCTAGACATTCCTTAAATATTAGCATTTTTTGGAAATTTACCTTTAGCCTTTTACTCTTTCCAGTCATCCTATGTTTCTAAGATAATGTGAACTATGGTCACGAGATTAACTAATGCTATATGCTAATAACTGCCTTTCTCCATCATGTGGTTTAAAGTTGTTTACCCAGATGCCCAGTATTCTAAATTTATTATTTCTAGGTTTTCTAAAACTTAATATTTCCAAAAATATACATTCAGTTTTCCTCATATCCCAATGCTGTTTATGCTTTTATATCTCCATGGCACCACCCTCCATCTAGTTACCTAAGTCATCTATTCATTTATTCATTTTTTCCAGTAAATATTTATTGAGTGATTTCTATGTGCCAGTCACTATTCTGGGAACTTGGAATAGGTACATTGGTATATAAAACAGGCACACACACACACACACACACACACCAAAAAAAATATCTACATTCATCTTAGAATCCCTTTTTTTTAAATCACTTATCTCTAGTTGTTAACCCAGTTTTGTAAATACTTGTACTTACAAACTCTTAATTTATTCCATTTTCTCCACTCCTTCTCTACCTGCCTTAGTTCAAGTCCTTATCATTTCTAGCATTAAAATAACTTTTTAATTTGTCAATATGCCCCTAGGTTATCCTACAATCCATCTCCGAAAATACAAGGTGAATCATTCTAAAATGCAAATCTTGTCATGATCCTCCACTAGATTAAAATCTTTCAGTGAATCTTCACTCCTACAAAATGAACATCTTGTTTATACTACTACCAAAACAAGTCCAGGGGACTGATGCAGACCAAGTCAAAATTAGAATCATGCAAAGAAGAAGAAAGAGCCCTAGGTGAACAATCCAAATATTTCAAAGTTTTTATTACAGAACATCATCATAATATGAAATGTGCTGGCACCAGCTGGAATAGACCAAGCAGATCCAATCAATTTATGCATGTATTTTTTCATCATAGAAATACTGCTTTCATTTTCTCTCTATCATTCTTTGTGCTTGTTATACGTTCTTATTTTATACTATTTGTTAAATTATTAAGTTTAATTTTAACTTCCAATTCCTGATGATTTATGAAAACACTGAACAAAACAGTTCTCTGATGTAGATTTGTATGGGCTATGCTAGCTATTTGTCCTAAATATATGTGTCATAATAAAAAAGCTTTATTTATATATAGAATTCCCCCTTCAACCTCAATTTTCTTTTAAAGGAAACTTTATAGCAAATAACAATTTATCTATTGGGCCAATGTAGAATTTATCTTGATTGTTACTTAATGAATAGGGCAGACCAAATCACTCCACTTTTCTTTGAATAATTTTTGAAATGATGTATTATTTATAAAATTATGACATATTTTGAACCAGAAATAATCTTACTCTCCAGTCACCTTGATATTTATTTTTTTAATTGGAGGCAAAACTGATATTATATGGATAGATTGTCTTATTTGAAAGGCATCTTACATAAAGCCATATCAGCCATTGTTTTCCTTGGTTGGCAGAAGCAATCAATCCACCTATCAATCATTATTTATTAGGTGCCAACCTTGAGGCTGGCATTGATCCAGTTCTGTGCATTAGTGAAACAACAAGTACAAAAAGGGGAAAATAAAATTATAAATTCCAAATTATAAAATGTGTTTATTAATTTTATTTCACCCATATGAACTGTGGATATATATTTTTTTCATGTAAATAATCTTTGTAAGAAGCATTATTTTTAGTTTTAAAGATGAAAGACATTATTTAGAACCTGGTATTATATAAACCATGGTATTCAGATCTCTTCAGGGAAAGCTGTTTCCTAGAGTTTTTGTACTGTTTAGTAACCATCTATAATTATTTCCTTTTGAACAGTGAACCAGTACCTCCACTCTACAAGTCACAGCATTGGGTCACTGTGCCATAGGAGGTCTCTTTGGAGGTTGATTTAGGTGCCTTGTATTTAGGGGGCTATTTTGGAAGGAACTAATTCTGAGCTCATGGCTCTTCCTCGGTAGACTCCAAGACCCCATTGTTCCATGTGATACTGCATTTACACGCAACATCCACTTGAGCTCTGAACTTGAGAGTCCAAGTAATCCCTGTAACACTTAGTCCCAAGAGACCAAACAAAAAGTCAAAGGAATGCTTCTGCTAAATCAACAAAAAGCACTTACTGAAGGTTAGCCAAGATCGTTTTTTGTGGGTTGTTTTGGGTTTTTTTTGGCCAAGATCTTTATATATAAAATAATCTCTTTATCTAGAGTCTCAGATTGTACCTTATCACAGATTCAAAATTTGAATTGGATGAGGAAATAAAAAGTGAAAGAAGCTCCTTTAATATGTTTTTTGTTCCCCCCAGGGCTTTTTGTCACTCTATGAATTAGTTAATAGATTCAAGTTACCATATCCCAAAGGGTTTCCAATAAGCAGAATCTTCTGTACATCTAATTATTTCATCAGTAAACAACTCTTAAACACAACAATGTGGGGCAGTTGAATAAGCACAGACTGCATTCAGACAATAATGTGTTAATTTAGTAAATAGCAAGAAATAGGAGCCAGCAAATTCAAAGCCACTTACTTTAGTCACTCAGGAAAACTATTTGAGCATTTTCTGGGCAGGTCAGAGGATCTGAAGACCTCTTCCTAACTATTGTGAACCTGTTTTTCAGTATTGGTCTTGCGATTTCCAATACCTTTTATTTAAATGCTTCCCGTAACACAATTCAAAAGATAGACTCACCCATATTTTTTAGATGGTCCTCTCACTAAATAGCCATTCAGCATTTTCACAGAGCACCCAATAAACAGAACTTCAGGTCCCTGACTTTCTCCTTTTATCTTCTGTATGTTCTCCATCACTACAACTTAAAATTTGTCAGCTTTACTCTGCTGTGCATTCTTTTTTTTTTTTTAAAGATTTTATTTATTTAATAGAGAGAGAGAGAGAGAGCACAAGTAGGCAGAGAGGCAGGCAGAGGGAGTGGGAGAAGCAGGCTCTCCACTGAGCAGGGAGCCCAATGTGGGGCTTGACCCCAGGACCCTGGGATCATGACCTGAGCCGAAGGCAGATGCTTAACTGACTGAGCCACCCGGGCACCCCTCTTTTTTTTTTTAAGATTTTATTTATTTGACAGAGAGATGCAACGAGAGAGGGAACACAAGCAGGGAGAGTGGGAGAGGGAGCAGCAGGCTCCCTGCTGAGCAGGGAACCCGATGACACTGGGCTCGATCCCAGGACCCTGGGATCATGACCTGAGCCGAAGGCAGCCGCTTAACCAACTGAGCCACCCAGGCACCCCATCTGCTGTGCATTCTTGAATAATAATATTAGCTTACTTTTTTCAATAGATTAATAAGTGTTAATCTTCTGATTGAAAAAAAAATATCCAAACATATTCAATTGGTTTAGCCTTTCTATAAAGCAATTTGATTATATTTACCAAGAGTCTAAAAACAGTATATATTTCACAGTTTATTATAAGTACAAAAGTAGGTAAAACTGATCTATGGCAATACAAATCAAAATAGCAATTACCTGTGAGAGAGATGAGAATAACTGAAAGGAGGTACAAAGGAACTTTGTGGGATAATGGGAATAGTCTGTATTTTGTTTGGAGTATTGGTTACATGAGTATACAGGCATACCTCATTTTATTGCACATGGCTTTATTGCACTTCACAAATACCGCATTTTATTTATTTATTTATTTATTTCTATTTATTTATTTTACAAGTTGAATGTTTATGATAACACTGCATTGAGCAAATCTATTTGTGCCATTTTCCAACAGTATTTGCTCACTTCATATCTGTGTCACATTTTCAAACTTTTTCATCACTATTATATTTGTTATGGCGATCTGTGATGAGTGATTTTTGACATTGCCATTGTAATTGTTTTGAGGCACCACAAACTATACCCATATGAGACAGTGAACATACTCAGTAGATGCTTTGTATGTTCTGACTGCTCCACTGACTGGCCATTCCCATCTCTCTCTCTCTCTCTCTCTCTCTCTCTCTCTCTCTCTCTCTCTCTCCCCCCCCCCTTTGGGTCTCCCTATTCCCTGAGACACCACAATATTGAAATTAGGCCAATTAATAACCCTACAATGACTTCCAAGAGTTCAAGTGAAAGGAAGAGCTGAACATCTCTCACTATACATCAAAAGCTAGAAATGATCAAGTTTAGTGAGGAAGACATGTCAAAAGCCAAGATAGGTGGAAAGCTAGGCCTTGCACCAGTTAGTCAAGTTGTGAGTGCAAAAGAAACATTCTTGAAGGAAATTTAAAGTGCTACTCCAGTGAACACATGAATGATAAAAAAGCAGAATAGCCTTATTGCTGATATGGAGAAAGTTTTAGTGGTCTGGATACAAGTTCACCCCAGCTACAACATCCCCTTAAGTCAAAGCCTAATTCAGGAAAGGCCCTAACTCTTCAATTCTGTGAAGGCTGAGAGAAGTGAAGAAGCTGCAGAAGAAAAGTTTGAAGCTAGGGGAGGTTGGTTCATTCACAAGATTTAAGCAAAGAAGCCATCTCCATAAAATAAAGGTGCAAAGTAAAGCAGCAGGTGTTGATGTAGAAGCTACAAGTTATCCAGATGATTTAGGTAAGATAATTCATGAAGGTGGTTACACTAAACAACAGATTTTCAATTTAGATAAATAGCCTTCTATTGGAAGAAGATGCCACCTAGGACTTCTATATATAGCTAGAGAGAAGTCAGTGCCTGGCTTCAAAGCTTCAAAGGACAAGCTGACTCTGCTGTTGGTGTTATGCACCTAATGCAGCTGGTTACTCTAAGTTGAAGCCAATGCTCCTTGATGATTCTAAAAATCCTAGGGTCCTTAGGAATTATACTAAATCTACTCTGCCTACCCTTTAAATTAAACAACAAAGCTTGGATGATAACACATCTGTTTGCAATATGGTTTACTGAATATTTTCAGCCCATTGTTGAATCCTACTGCTCAGAAAAAAAAATATTCCTTTCAAAATATCACTGTTCATTGACAAGGCACCTGGTCACTCAAGAGTTCTGATGGATATATACAATGAGATTAACGTTATTTTCGTGCCTGCTAACACAACATGCATTCTGCAGCCCATGGAGCAGGGATTAATTTAAACCTTCAGGTCTTATTAAGAAATACATTTCATAAGGCCAAAGCTGCCATAGATAATGATTCCTCTGATGTATCTGGGTAAAGTTCAATTGAAAACCTAGAAAGCATTCAGCATTCTAGATGCCATTAAGAACATTCCTGGTTCATGAGAGGAAGTCAAAGTATCAACATTAACAGGAGTTTGGAGAAGTTATTCCAACCCTCATGTATGACTTTGAGGGGTTCAAGACTTCAGTGGAGAAAGTAACTGTAGATGTGGTGGATATAGCAAGAGAACCAGAATTAGAAATGGAACCCGAAGATGTGACCCTATTGCTGCAATCTCATGATAAAACACTAAAGAAAGAGGAGTTGCTTCTTATGGATGAGCAAATAAAGCAGTTTCTTGAGACGGAATCTACTCCTGCTGAAGATTCTGTGAAGATTGTTGAAATAACAACAAAGGATTTAGAACGTTGCATCAACTAAGTTGATAGAGCAGTGGCACAGTTTGAGAGGATTGACATCAGTTTTGAAAGAAATTCTACTGTAGATAAAATGCTAACAAGCAGCACTTCATACTAGAGAAATCATTCATGAAAGATGAGTCAGTTGTGGCAAACTTCCTTGTTGCCTTATTTTAAGAAATTGCCACAGCCCCCACCCCCGTCAGCCTTTAGCAACCGCCACCCTAATCAGTCAGCAGTCAACATCAAGATAAGACCCTCCACCAGCAAAAGAGTGACGATTGGCTGAAAGCTCAGATGACTGCTAGCATTTTTAGCAATAAAATATTTTTAAATTAATGTACATTTTTTAGACATAATGCTATTGCACAGTTAATAAACTATAGTATAGTGTAAACACAAAATTTATATGCTCTGAGAAACCAAAAAACTCACTTGACTCTCTTTATTATTAGACCACTGTATAGCAATGGTCTGTAACTGAACCCACAGTATCTCTGAGGTATGCCTATACTCTACATATATTTGCCAAAACTCGTTGATCTGAGCATCACACATATCACCTTATACAAATTTTACCTCAATTACAAATTAGGCTTTTGTACCAATATGTCAGTTGCTATGTTATTTTCCATCATCCCCTACTCCATCCTTCTATTGTCAACTTTGTGACACTGAAGCTGAGATTCTGCCAGCTACACATCCGTGTTGCCAGGTAGATTCATGCTAGATCCCGCTAGTAAATGGTGGTAGAGGGAGGTTAGGAGCCTGGAGGAGGAAGAAGGGACATTTCCTTGCCTCTTATTATTCACTTTCTGTCCTGTGTATGTAGTTCTTGTGAACATCACTCCAGCAATACTTTTTCACCCCCAGAGTAGCAGTGCCACCCCCCACTGCAGCAGCTGAATCCAATTTGCATTTTTTTCAGCACTTGGAGAGTCAAGCTCATCAATATTCCCTTGAGACACCAGCACCTGGCAAGAACCTGCTTCTCAGAGTTCTGAGTCCCAGGCCAATGGGACCCCTTCTTTATGGTCAGAGACACTAAAACCAGCCAAGCAGTGCTTCTTCCTCAGAGATCTGGTTTTGGGGACCACAAAGACCTTTCTTTAAGTTTCTAGGTTATAATAATTCCAATATCTTTCCATTCCTTCAGTTCTAGGAGTGGTAGCTGTTGCTTACACCTTAGAATTTTTTTTATTCTTTCAATTCTCTAGTTAACAACTATATGTACGTAACAGTTCTTTATATTAAATTCTCTGTCTTCAAATAACTGGGTTTTAGCTTTGTCTTTTGCGTCTTGGATGTATCTGTGTATGTTTGTGTGTATATATGTATTTTTCTACATATCTTCCACTTATTAACTGCCCCCAAATCTTAACCTCCTTAAGCCTCAGTTTCCTAATATGTAAAATGGGGTAATATTAGCTAGTACCTACTGTTATGAGGTTTAAATTAAATAATACATTTTAAACAAAATAATAAATTAAATAATAAATTACACAAGTGTAAAATACCTGGCAAACTTAAGTATTCAATATAATACAGCTCAAGGGGTTTATATTCTGGCCAGTAAGATAATACAAATATGTTCTAAATCATAAGCTGTAGAGTAGGTACATGAAGGTTTATTTTCGTATTTGTTTGTAATTGTATACATATGCAGGGGCGCCTGCGTTGCTCAGTCAGTTGAGCATCTGACTCTTGGTTTTGGCTCATGTCATGATCTCATGGGTCATGAGATTGAGCCCCCTTTCAGGCTGTGCACTCAACAGGGAGTCTGCTTGAAGGTTCTAGGCCTCTGCCCCTCCCCCCACTTGTATTTATTTCACAATAAATACAACTTATACTAAAATATAGTGGGCATGAGAAAATTATTATGAAAGACAGTCTATCATGCAGTCATTTATAAAAAAATAGCTTAGAACAAAGCATATAAGAATCTATACATGATTATATTTTTCACTTGTCAACTTTTCTAAAGTAAGTTAACTCATAACAAAAACAAGTAAATCTAAAAAGTTAAAAAGATTTTCTCCAGTTAAGTGGAAAATGTTTTCTATTATAGGGAATTTTAAGAGAATAGAAGGTGTCTCTCAGTTGCAGTGCTGTAAAGGATATGTATACATGTTCTTCAAGCCACATTTCCCATAGCTGCACCTACTCTGTCATTCCCAAAACCTGGCCATGTTCACTGAAAGTTGTGCTCTGTCTGCCTGGGTTTATCATCGGGCAGCTCAGTGGTTAAACATAGCTAATTTAATAAGATATTTATCATTCCTATGTGATAATAACCCATAAAATGACAGCAATAGAATCATACACACACACACACACACAGCCTAGGGAAAAGGAAAAGAGATTTCAGTGGAACGGTGTCAACAAAATTTTAAAGATGTTGAGAGGATAGATGAGCCATCATCAAATTAGAGTCAAGGGTGCTAAAACCTAAATACCTTCAGGAAGGGAAGCCAATGAGAAGCAAGGTCATCCACACCACAGAACTCAGCAACTAGAGGAACAATTGAAAATGAAGCTAAAAATAGATGGATTATTAGAAATGTGTATAAGCAGTTAGACCTCAGATCTGCTCTTCCCGAGATGGCACAGCCTGGCAGAAGACAGGATGTTTCTGGAGAGCTGGAATGAATGAGTTTCTTGACTCTAGGGACATCAGGCAAAAAGATCACCCACCTTTTTATACCTGAAGCTTTCAGAAAGCTGGATGACCTCGTATTACATCTCGTTTCTCTATTTCTCATACCTACTAACAAAGGATTAAAAGACTCCTCTTTGGGAAACTGACCAGCTAAGGAGAAATGGTCACAGACAGGACAATTTGAGGTCACTGATGAAACAGCTAGGTTCTTATTCCATTACCCTGCAGTGAGACCACCAAAAAGTAAGCTCCACCTATGCATACTAACTTTAACATTAGTTTTTTAGTACTTTGATCTTAACCATGAATGGAGAGACAGGGATCACTACACAGTTTAGCCAAACCTCAAACATGAACAGGGGGAAAAAAAGGTCAAACAAATTGTTTGAAACAATTACTAATGAAATAGATGCAATGTAGGGAGTAGAAGAAAACTGAAACAAACAAACAAAAACTATAATTACTATCCTTAGAGTGGTAAATAAATAAATAAATAAATAAATATTATATTATATTATATTGGACATATATCGCTTCCAGAAAATGAGAACAGTATGCTATCAAGAAAGTAAGGTTAGAGAAGGAGTTCTTGGAAATTAAATATGTGATAGTAGAAATTTTAAAAATCAATCAAGAGTATGAATAAAGAGTTTAAGAAATCTCTCTGAAAATGAAAGAAGACAGAGAGAGAAAGAACATGTAAGACAGGAAAGATAAAAAAGAGGATAAACCTACATCTAAATAAGAAGACTTACAAAAAGAAAAGTGAAGAAAATATCAAAGAAAATAATACAAAACTGTTTCCTAGAATCATTGGCATACCTAGTTTATCTGATACCTGGAACACATCATTTTAATACCACCTTCCTGTCATTAATATATTTATATTTTCTAAGAATCCTAAAATAATCAGTAATCATTTTCTTGATTCATTTTGCTTTAAGGTAAATAACAATTTAAAAAGAAGAATAAATGTCAACTTACCAGATATTATTGAAAGCTAGTAAATCATATGAATTAAAATCTGCATTTACAAAACAAAAATATGATACCTCACAGGTGGCACTCTGCTTCATTTTTTAAACTAAACTCCAAATTAAAAATTCCAGCGGTCACGTAGAATGACAGGATTGAAGTAATCCAAATTCCATTTCTTAACCTTTACAATCACTACGCTATCATTATTTATTTTGAGTCTACTATTTAAATACAGGAGTATGTAGTACAGTAGGGGCTGAAAATAGAAACTACACCCAAAGAGAGCTCAAAGAATTCTGAACCCTTGTAAACTTACTCTCAAAATTAGTAAGTGTAGCTACGTCTGCACCTATTGGGAGGGAGGGAGCTAACTCTACAACTAGACATTCTCCACATTAATCTCCATGCCGAATACAATATTTAATATAGGATAAGTAGTGCAAATGTGCCAATTTGAAGCATATATATATATATATATATATATATATATATATATATATATATAT
>NW_023270504.1:16601716-16681716 GCF_011800145.1 Mirounga leonina
ATATATATATATATATATATATATATATATATATATATATATATATTTAAACTTAACAGTACCAACGATTGTTAATAACTAAGAAAAACAATGGATTTGGGGAGTTGCTGGCACAGGGCCATCAAACCAGGACATCTTTTAGTCAGTTTTAATACTATTTTTAAATTCCCTTTAGATGCTCCTTATTGCTTGCACTGAAGAAGACTGCTCCACTGGCCAACTTTTGGTAATCTAGCTCCTAGAACTAAAAGATATGCTTCCAGATTGAAATGATCTACCAAATGCTCTGCAAAACAAATGAAGAAACATCCACTCTAAAACATTTCTAAAATATTACAGTAGTAGGTCTACCAAGCATATTATTAAGTGAGAAAAGTGAGAGACAAAAAGATAAGAATAGAATGATCCTACTTGTGCAAAGGGAAATATTCATAAGCATTATGGAACAATGTATAGGTAGCTTCTCCCACTATTAAATTCAAATTATCAGTCATGAATATCACACATGAATTAAGATAATCAGTAAGTTTAGATTAATGAAAGCGGTAACCCATGGTATTCTGGTAAATGGCTTACAATTGGCACCTTAAGAAAAAATCCTTGATTTATAGCATTTGCCAATATCTTTGGTGTAAATATTCCTATCACAATGATTTCACATTACCAACATAATATCACTAAATTCAGATTTGGAAAAAGATGTTCACATTTTGCTCTCCTGAACAAGGAGGAGCTAGCCCTAGCACACCATTGTGGGTAACCACAAGAAAAGGGGCTCTTACTTGGGTCATATGACCTCTGCTCTCAGTCCTCATGGCTTCTTTATATCTTTCTGTTGTCCAATAGGAAGGTCAGAAAGGCCATTCAGCAAGGCAAAACTTTCTGTGATGTTTGATTTCCCTGTGAAGTTGGATGAGCAGAGCTACTAAATTCAGCTTTTGCACTGAACAAAGATCAGACAATTTACATGATTTTCCTTTGCCCCTTTTGGGCTCTTGGATATGTTTGCATGTAAAGTAAAGAGAATATTAGGTATAACAAGAATGAGCTATCAAATTGATATTTCCTGACCTTTTAAAATAGAAAACACACCTTAAATTAACAACATGTATGGAATAGATGCAATGAGTTATGCCCTTTGACTTAAAACTATTTGCTTTCTAGATATGTGTGTATGACCATCAACTTTCTGACAGAAACCCTAATACTAGGTCTTTGGAAATCCCCACAGTAAATTCTTGGCTAAATAGCAAGAAAGGAGAAATGATCTTTCCTCTTAAGTGAGTGCTGATCCAAGCAGCAGTTTCTTCATTTGCTCAATGCAGTGTCATCTACCTACCAGCACATCTGGGCAAAGGTCATGCATCAACAGTGTTTATCTATGTCTATGTTTATTCACAGCTGGAAGTAGGCAAGAGGTATAGGTATAAAGGAAAAAAATGAGAAAAAAATCAGAAGGAGGAATAGGGAGGATTTCTGTTATAATGTATAAATCTTACCCATCTTAATAAGGTCCTAACATCCAAAATAGATGATCCTATAATTGATCCTATCATTGAAACTAGGACATTTGTGAATGGGTAGAAGGTACATAATTGATCATTAAGGGCAGACAAAAAGTATGAACTAAGACTATGGAATGGGAATAAACTGAGAATATGGAAATGTAGTTCAGAAAGATGATTAGTAAAAATAAACCTAATTATGCATTTAAATATTCCAAAAGATCAAAGTCATAGCATATGAAGTTAAAATACATTGACCAAGCTGAAAAGTTACTATAGGATATTTTTAGAGAAATATAGTTGAATCTTGTTTTGTAGAAATAAATGTGTTTCTAAAATGACATTGATGAAGTGAACATTTATTGAATTTAATTATCTCTTGATTTTAATTATGAAAGTAGATGTGAATCTTCAAAAGTGTGTAGTCCCACACGTTTAATAAAATTACTTCTATAAGTGCCAAAATATTTAAAAATGACATATCCACTGATAATTTAACCAAACTAACATTAACAATCAACATTGTGCAAAGTTTCTTAAGTTTTGTTTTAATGTTTTGGACACTACTTCAGAGGCACAAAAAAAAAAAAAAGAAATAGCATTTTAATCAAACAGACCACATTGTTCCAAACAGTAAGGTCTACTAACTTTCTTACCCAATATTATACAACAGAACAACATATCTTCCCTTTGGTTTATGAGACCTTGTTTAATAAGAGTTTATAAAAAGTGCTGACATAAAGAAAAAAGACTGATGTAGATTAAATATTGGAAAAGATTCAAAAATAAGAGACAGTCCCTCAAATGCATCAATAAATTTACTTTGCACATTCACATTTGTTGGAACTTATACAACTGTAAAGAAAGTAATGGGAGATTACATTTTCCCTGAATGTTGATTTAAGCAGCAGATTTTTAGGACCCTCTATCCAATGGGGTACATAAAAATCCTCTGATGTGATAATTCCATTAATCCATGTCAAAACAATGCCCTGAATTATCAGTTTTGTAACTGCAAATTTCTGTACATAGAGTTTCTGCAGTACAACATGTACTTGTAAAACTTAAAAGGACTGTCACTTTTCCCATTAGACAAAACTCTCTTCAGACCCTAGCCTGAGTAAAATGTCAGGTTCTGATCTCTAAAACCAAAGAAGAATGTGTAGCGCATAATCAAACTGAGTTTTGCCTTGCTAAAGCCAGAAATAATTCCTTTCAAGTTTCTTCTGACTTTAACCAGGCCATCTAATCCCAATCAAACATGGCCAGTTCTAAGGCTTTGGTACACACTGTGCTAGGAACCCTATAGGATGTCTTAAAAATATACTCAAATATTAAAAGTTCTTTAATTTCAAATGAAATTTTAATGTGGATAAATTAAGGACCAGAATTTATAAATGCCCTAATGTTATTAACTAGAATATTTGTTAAAGATTATTCTATAATTATGCTTAAATTGATGAAACAAGTGTATCTGCAGACACAAACCAGAATAGAAAAGATTCATGACTTGAATGTAAATCTTAATTGGCATTATTAAAATAATATCTGAAGAATCAGTCAGATGAAACAGAAACCTTGTTTAATAAACAAATACAGTGCTACACTCAATAAAAAGAAAGATTGTAAGGAAAAATTTTAGCTATCATATTACTCACCTATTCATTCTAAAGCGTAATTGTCAGCTTTATTTTCCTATGCCAGAGTAAGCGGCTGCATCTTTGGGATATTTATAATTTGTGCAATTTATTGAGACAGATCCAATTCCTTTTTTATTTGTTTTCCCGAAGCACCTATTTTTTTTACCTTTGCTGACCAGTGCAAAATCATCCTCACTAATGTTTATAAAATGCCACATTATTGTTAGATATCAAATCCAAATGCAAGCACTGCAGGTTCTAACAGATAGGAGCTTGATGGAATCTGTCTTTAGATTGCTGCTGTCCAGGCTGCCTGAGCATAGGTTCTGTAAAAGTCAGTGACATGTAAGCATGGAAGGGAAGAAAGACAGGTGTGTGTGTGTGTGTGTGTGTGTATACAGACACAGATGTGTGTTTGGGAAAAAGAGCAGATGGATACAAATGGACAGAGAGAGGAAAGAAAGAGAAAATCCAGCTACAAAAACATTCTAAAACTTGGATACACATATGGCAACAATTTTTCCCACTGGCTATTAACACCATCATATGTCAAATGTAAGAGCTATTAGAATTTATGCTCATAAATTATTTTTAAAGGTTTATTTATTTAGCAGAGAGAGAGACAGAGAGAGCACAAGTGGGAGGGGCAGAGAGAGAGGGAGAGAGAATCTCAAGCAGACTTCACACTGAGTGCAGAGCCCGACATGGGACTCTATCTCATGACGCATGAGATCAGGACCTGAGCCGAAACCAAGAGTCGGACACTTAACCAACTGCACCAACCAGGTGCCCCTATGCTCATAAATTCTTAATTTGAATCTTTAAAAATTCTTAACTTGAATTTGGAAAATTTACAAGTCATTTGTACTCCAAATTCTTAATATTTACAAATAATACTACATGTGATAGGAAATATCAACTACCAGAAAAGAGTGTTAAATTCTGTAGCTTCTAATTAAATTAGAAAGGTAGAGGTGTTATTCTCTAGTAGTTAAAGAACCATAGAACATTTTATTGCTTTTCCCTCAGTCACTGCTGAAATTCTGCCTTTCTCTCCCACAGTGAGAATGACCTTAAGAACAGTGGATGTTTGCTGGATGGTAGGGATGAGCAGAGACTTAACTTCCCTAGATTCTCTGCCAGCAATATGGAAAAAATGAGGACTGGTTCTGCTTATTTTCAGCATATGGCACACCTCCAGGTTTAAAGAAAGAAAGATACAAATGGAAGAATGGAACCAACACTGATTATATTTGTACATTTTGCTAGCATTCTATTCCAGGATCATTCCCTACATGAATCCCTTTAATCCTCCCAATAACTGTGATATAGTAATTATCCCCATTTTACTAATGAAGAAATTAGAAGATAAGGAAATTATCCAAGGTTATAAAGAAAGTAAGTATAGAACAGATAGCATCCCAATAAGGAGACCTAGGCACATGTCTAAGTTTTTATATGTATGAAGCCTAGAGATAGATCATAATAAACACCTTGCAGGACTTATGAGGAAATTCAGAATTTGAACATTATCCGTAAATGCATTGCCGTTTCATTCATGAGTCCTATTTGTGTCAGTATAAAATCCATATATGTAGGTATTATTGGAGAAAACCTTGAGTCTAGAAACATTTGATATGTGAAATTAGTAAAATGAGTTACTTTTAATAATATAAAGGAACAATTGAAATTCAGTTTGGGTTGACCACCAATCACCTAAAAGACCACGAGATGACCCTGTTGATAAAGCAAAGCTAGGTTTTCCAGGATCTAGAAAAGGCAGAAAAGGTTAACATCACTTTGACAGAAATTCATTTGCACCTCCAAATGATTTAAAGAAGGATAGTTAAAGGTTTTTAGGGTTTGGATTGGGTGATGTTAAGGCAGATATTAAAAGGTGGAGAACTGTTTGGGATTGGGTTGAATTTATGACATAGTATATTTGAATTAGTGGAAAAAGCAAGAACAAATTCCCAAATTGAGCCTTGATGAACAAACTTAAGTCAGCTATTTTCATTGATCTTCCAGTAGAAAGAATTTTTTAGAGCACATAATTAAGTTACTTTTACTTATTGTTTAGCACAGGGCAGGAAATTGTGATGGTTTTAGCTATCATTTGTGTCATGCCAAATACAAAGTATTTCAGTTTGACACCTAAGCCCATGCTGATTTGATCTCTCACGCCTAAGGAAAGCAAAACTATCCAGTGAGTGAGCCCTCAACACCCTGGCTTTACCTCAATCTTGATTTTCCATTTTTGTGGGCCTTCACTCTTTCTTCCAGTTATAGAAGGGAAAATATTCCTTTTTGTGAAAATTAGCCTACTTACCTGAAGACTAGATTGTGTGTCTTCATAATTCCTTTGGGATGAGGCTTATACCCAGTGCCTTTCATTTTCTCATTCCTCTATTGCTTATCCTCAATGTTTAAACATACTTAAGCTTGTGCTCTTTACAACAATGACTTAAAACAAACCTTACACAATCCAAAGGCATTGAAACATATGAGTTTAAATGCACTGGTGCTCCAGGAGAAAAAAACTTAGGGAGTCCATGACAATATTTTCCCCCAAATCTGGAACAATAAGGAAAGTGAATACTGAAAGTCTTTTTTAAGAGCAATATCCCTACTAGTTACAAAACTGCATTTGGATAGTGGAGAAAGATGACTATTTCATGAAAAAGGACTACTAAGTAATAAGGAATCATAAAATTAGTTTAGTTGGTATGAATTCTAGACAATTATAGAGTTATGAGCCAATATGAATCCTATTGAGTTAGTCTTTGAGCCAGTTCCAAAAGAAACAGAGGGAGAGAGAGAGTTCCCGGGGTGAAATGTGAAATTGGCCCCCACACAGAGGGCAAGGAGAGACTGAACAAAAAGTCATCCCACTCCAGATTAGTAAGTGGTAGCTTTAATAAACAAGGGAATTTACATGTGAGGTTTGTCTTGGGCAGCCACAAAATGAGTAGATATTTGCACACACTTGCCAGAATCTTAAAAGTTTGTATCAAACCCTAATGGGGTTCAGTCATGTACACAGTCAAGATGGTCTCAACACCACATTGTTCTTTCAAGGCTGTGTCCTTGAAACGCCTCCTAGTGTGGGAACAATGGGCAGAACATAAATCCCAAGGACAGGAAAGGAGGGAAGGAGTTTCTCACTGCCCAGGTCCAGCTTGTGGGGTCAACCAGAGGTCACATCCTCCCAATGACCTCCTCTAACAGAAAGAGAGAGAGACAGAAGGACGGACACAGAGACAGAGACAGAGACAGAGAGCAATCCAGTAAGCAGGGCAATTTAGGAAACTTGTGATACAGAGGGGAATTTGATTCTCAGACAGTCACCTGGAAGGCTGAACACAAGAGTGAGTTGCTCCCAGGGCTCTACCACCATGAGAGGTGATGACTCTATGTTGCTTAAATACATGCAAAGGAGTGTGTGTGTATGCATGTGTGTGTGTATAGGGTTTCCACAAACCAAATAAGAAACTCACCATCTCAGTTTTGGGGTGTAGGCCAGGAAGCTTCAGAATAACTATCTGTCTTCATGCCCTTTTCTGAGGGAAACTTCTAAGGCTGTTTTCTCAGCTATTCTGATATCAAATAAGTACTATATCAGGAGACCATGCCTGAATTAAAAGCAATCCAATAGGGATATTCCATTTGAATGAGTACTAAGCCACCTAATTAGCATATCTATGCCTAAAAGATTGAATAAAGGACCAAAAAATACTGGGATGTCCAGACCAGTTGGACAGGATGACCTATACTGCCCTTATGGTGACCTGTAATTAATTACCTTTCAAATCTCCAAGATCTGAGTTAATTCATTTCCTTCTTGAGCCATGCTTGTGTGAGTAGCTTGATGTAAAAACAAACAAAACAAAACATAATCCAATATTCAGGGACAAAAACTTCAGAGCCATTACTGGACATTAAACTTGGCTTCAGCCTCTCTAGAGAAGCTTAACAGGCCTTTGTTAAGCTGACACATCCAGCGCCATCAAAGGCCAGGTTACATGAAGATTGCTAAGGTAGCAAAACATCCAAGGACATTTCCCCTACCACAGATCCGGCTGAGGGTAAAGAGATTTTGTAAAAATATGCACAACCAGGAGCAAGCAGGGTTCTGCCCTGATCTACATTAGGGCTATAGTCAGGAGGGAAGGAGCAGGTGCAGGGCATGCGGAGAAGAGCAAGAACAATAGCTTTTGAGCATTGGTGTGGATTTCTAAGAGGACTGTGTAAGCTGCCTCCTCTTCCATGTTGTTTCCTAAATTCCCAAAGTGTAATCTGGAAGGACATTATGTCTTAAAGAAAAGTGTCAAATAGGGAAACTGAGAAGTGGCATAGCAATGGCTAGACATGAGGTGCCAGGTCAGGAGTGTCTCAAGGCCCTCTCTACCCCCAAACAGATACAAACCTCAGTACATTGTCAAGAGAGACACATTTTTATATGACTCTGAAAAGGCATATATGTTTAGCAGTAAAAATAGTTTATGAACAAATAGGAGACTTTGGTCAGTGTGAGAACCTGCCACTCAACAGTAGATATAGTATGGTATGTTTATATATCAGCATCAAAAAAAGGAATAGGACAGGTTCGCACATCTGCCAGTGCCTGCATAGAGGGCGACAAGGGCTTCAGGAGGAGGTCAGAGGGCAAACCCCAATGGATACCAGTGACAACAAGCTGACCAAGGACTAAAAGCCTGGCATGGAAGCCAGGAAGCATCCCTGAAATCTTAGATGCCACACTGGAGAGAATATGTGGACAGGTAAACCATGCATTTATTTAGGCTTAAAACTGAAATATCTGAAAAAACACAAAACTGTTGAGTTCACCTAACTAAATATTCAAATTACTAAGTTTTCTGCCAATAGGAATAGGAGCTCAAGATAGACATTAAGTTTAATTATAGAACATGAAGTTTCATTTCCTGTACACTTGAGTGTTTGTAAACCACACTCACTGAAATGGAAATTAGAGACAAAAGAGACTATTCTTGCCTATTTCTGTCTCATCCAACCACACTTTGAAGAGAATGCCTTTGTGTACATTTTAGATGGAAGAAAACTGAGATTAACAGAGGGTCAGTAACTCATACACATAGCTAGTGAATAGATCCAAAAATTAAAATGAAAGATATATGAATCTACAACCAATTTCCTCTAACATATTGGGAGTTATTAATATCCTGTTTTAAAATTACCCTGCTATCCTTTCTAACACTCCTGTAGTATTTTTCTCCTTAATTGTCAAGTTTCTAGAGCAGATTATTAAATTTTATATTTTATTTTAGCATCAAGCACCTCTTCAAATGGTACTCCTAAATCTATATCCTTGTGAACACACATACACAAAGGCACACGTGCTCATACACACATACATACAAACACACACAATATAAACGGAGCTGCTCTGGATGACTGAGGGGTGAGGGGCCCGCAGGGTCTAGTGCAACACTCCATCAATTTCAGCGGTGATCTCTAAAGCATTTCCTTAGGACTCTCTTAGAAATTCTAATATGTTCTCCTTTGGAAAGAGGTGAGCATATTTATATACCAATTGTCTCTTTGCCTGGTGCCTTTATTCTCTTCTTGTATCGTTTCACTAAAACTGATATCTGAAATGTTTAAAATTGTCTCCTTTTGGTCAAATTCAGTGGACTTTTATCAATTACATTTCTATTTCTTCACAACCTTTGCTGCAGTTAAATCCTTTGCTCCTTGAAGTTTTCTTCTCACTCTGTTTCAGAATATGTCAATTCATTAGTCTCCCTACTCTCTGACCATTTACTCTGCCTCCATATCAGGCCCGACTTCCTGCTCTTCGTTTCTAACTAGAAATGTCCCTTGAGATTCAAATCTTAATTCTTTGATCCTGTCTCTGCATACACTTTTTAAATGAGCTGATCTTTTCCCAAAACTTCATTTATGACCTCTTGGTGGTAATTCAAATTATAATCCTTTATACTATCCCACCAAAGACTGGGAATGCCAAAAACCTACCAACCATCTCTTCGCTGCTATCCTCCTGAAACTTCAAAAAGCCCCAAACATTACTGTCCCCTCAGAACCGCCTTGCTTTCCCCAATGTTCCATTCCAGCACTAATATTGTTTGTTTGTTTTTATCCACAAAAGTAAAAACTTAAGAGCCCAGTTTATTCTTTTCTTTCTCCCAATCAGTACCAAATCTGTCACATTATTTTAGCAAATCTGCCTTCAAAATATCTCTCATATTCATCCCTTTCTCTCAATTCTGGCACTGGCATTATTCTTTCAAAGCCTCACATCTGGTTTGCTACAAGTTTCCTGGATTATTATGTTTCTCCTTCTATTATCCCTGTACTGTCCACCATCCTGCATGTAAATACCCAATTAATCTTCATGCATCTCTGTCCTCTCTACAGACACTCTATCCACTGGTTCCTTTCTCTTTTTTAATTTTCTTTCTTTACTTTATTTATTTTATTCCCAATCTGGTTAACATATACTCTCGTTCTTTTCTATTCGTTCAGTCATGTTGCCTACTTCTCCCCATCAGTCACTTTCTTTACTACCCGACGATCTCCCGACTAACTGGTATGCATATGCCATCTTAAGCTGGTCTCTGCTTTTTTCTATGATCTGATCCTCTGTTTATTCAAATAATGCATGAAGCTTTTTTGGTTTCTATACCCCCCAATTCATCCATAGGACTTTTTAATGCTTTTCAGTGAATAATAATTTAGCTTGTAAAGACTTCCTTATCTTTTAGTTATTTGTGTGTATGTTTCCACTTGAGGACAGGAATCACATCATACATATTTTATATCCCCTACAGCACCTAGCACATTGTTGAGCACAGTGTTGAGAACATGACTGATAGATTCATCTGACCCTAACTTCACTCCAACCTTGTCACCTGTCCTTTTCCCCAAAAGGAATTGTTGAATGATTACCATCCTTCTCACATGCTATTTTACGGAGAAAACAAAAGCTATTGAGCGAGAATACTCTCACATTTCTTCAACACCTTTCTAAATCTCTCTTTCTCTTCACCAGTACTTCCCTCCATTCTGTCTCTTAAAAGAAAGGTATATTTTTAACAAATGCCAAAATTAACCCCTCTATTCATGCATTTGATTCCATTATTACTCATTTGCCCCAATTTTGCTTCATCGGTTTATTTTTCCCTTTTCTCTCTTATGTTTTTAGTCCTTTTCTCTCTTTTGACTTCTTTCCCTTGACTTACATACATACTCAGGCTTCAACTTCCCAAAGGGCCCTCGCCTCTCTTTCCAGCCCATCACTTTCCTTCCTCCCCCACCCAGCTTAGCAACTTTAAAGTTTATAATACAGTATTACTATTGCTGTCTCTATTCACTGTGTTGTGCATTAGATCTCTAGAACTTATTTATCTACTAGTTGTAAGTTTGTATCCTTAAACAACATCTCCCCAATCCCCCTCAGCCCCCTAGCTCCTGGTAACCACCATTCTACTCTGTTTTTATCAGTTCAATTTTGTTTCTTTTTAAATTCTACATGTAAGTGAGATTATACAGTATTTGTCTTTCTCTGTCTACCTCACTTAGCCTAACACCTTCAAGGTTTATCCATGTTGTGGCAAATGGCAGGATTTCCTTCTTTCTCATGGCTAAATAGCATTCCATTGTATGTGTGTGCGCGTGTGCGCCCGTGTGTGTGTATACCACATCTTCTTTATCCATTTATGTTCTGATGGACACTTGGGTTGTTTCCATATCTTGGCTATTGTGAATAGTGTGGCAATAAATATGGGTGTGCAGATATCCTTTCAAGATACTGATTTAAACTCCTCTAGATATACACCCAGGAATGGGATTGCTTGATCATATGGCAGTTTAGTTTTTAACTTTTTGAAGAACTGTCATACTGTTTTACTTAGTCGCTGTAAAAATTGAACCACCATATGATTTTTCAATAGTAGGCAAGTCTGTTTGGTTCACTCCCATTTTAAAAAGTTTTTCCTCTCTTGACTTAATGATACCGCACTCCTGCTTTCTTGCTAATATTGTCTTCTTTTTTTCCCCTTTGCTCACCCTTCTTCATTAGTCCTTCTTCCTCTTTCCTTTGCCAAAGATAGGCTTTCCCAGCAGGGATACAAGGCATTTTGCTGATGGATCTATGGGGTCAAGTGAGAGAAATGATATTGAGTCTCTTGGCTTTCAGGGAGGCCGAGAGGAGCTGGTAGCCCACAGCCAGGACCAGCCTTGTCAGTTCGGCCCTGTGTGCCGTGTAAATGTTAACATTTTGCATGCATACTGTGTGGTGTTGGGAAAATAGTGCCCTAAGATTCTATTCTCAATACTCTTCACATCTTGTCAGAGTAATATTTCCTATCTTCTTTCCTTAAAAACAAACAAGAAACCCAAAAGCCGAAAAAACTTCCTCATTGGCTATAAAAGAATTTGTTGCCAAAATTCTCAACTTGGAATTCGAGTTGCTTATAACTGGCCCCAATTCTGTTTTTCTAGTTTTATTCTCCGTAATGTTCTCCCATGTAACTTGCTATCAAGCAGTAGTATACTGCAGACTGTCAACTCTGAAGGGCAGTTTTACATTTGAGAGCTGTTGCTTATGGCTTTACGCATTTCTCCAACTGTTGAATTCAGCCTGTAAGACCTATCTCACAATGTCATCTCTTCTGTGTATACTACCTCAATTCTTTTGTTAGAACAAATAACTTTTTTATATATTCCTATGGTACATTTACAAATACCTATAAACTAGCAATTATAAAGGTCTAATTTGTACTCTCTACTACTTTACAATGTTAGGTAAACAGCAAGTCCCATATGTATACAAGGAAGTTTTACATATAGTAACTTTACCTTCATTTAAAAACAATACAGGCAAGAGAATGTTATACAAGATATTCAAGAATTTGCAAGAAACATACCAAATATAATCCTCTTTTATACCTGCAAAATGTGAGTTATAATAACTTTCCTACCTTTCCCTGCCCCCACTCATTCTACCTGAAGACTAAATGAAATAATTGATGTAAAAGCACCATTATGATAAGAATAAGACATTATACAAATGTCTGGCATCAGCAGTACATGAAGCCTAGCTGCTATGGCCTCGAGCAGATTTCTTTCATTATGGCTAAGTCCATACATGCTAAATGAAGTATAGCACTGGGGCAATGATTGGATGTTCCAAGCCAATCAATAATTATACCCTAAATAGATAGAAAATTGAAGCAAAAGTGTTTTGGTTTAAATTATTCAGGCAGTTGCTTCAATTCTATGCTTTATTTTGTGTAGAAAAAATTATGTTAGATAACCGTATTTAATACAATCATGTATCAAAGCTTCCCTTGAAAAATGAAAGGACTCTGGAAAATTTCATTCTAAAAGTTATTTCTATGCCAGTTTAAAAAACCTTGTTCTTCCTTTTTAATATCATTATCCTTAATAAGTGGTTTACATATTTAAGTTTTCCCATAAATAAATATAATTAAAACCAAATGCTTTCAACAAATATCTGGTAGATTCTGGTGTGCAAAGTCACTTTGCTTTGCACCATGTATTAAAACAAATTGTCACAGCAAGATCTCTATCAATGTAGAGCATTCAAAGGAAATAGAAGGATACATATAAACTATAATTGAAGGGATGATAAAATAAGGCCTATAGGTAAATTATAATCAAAGAGAGTGAGATCAATGCTAACTTAGATTGGAATAAGTGTATTGACAAGAAGATGCCATGGAGAAGATAGCCTTTGAATTTGTCCACATATTTTACTTTGGATGTGTATAAATGTTCAAGGTTAGAAGGAGAGTGCAACTTTTGCTTTTCCCATTAAAACTATATTTTTCAGCTTAGATGGAAACAGTTCCAGGGCAATTCACCCCCTCCTGGTTTTCTATCTAAGTGTGTGCATCTTTGAGAAGTGGGATTAGAGAGAAACCTGCAGGCATATTAATAAATAAATTTCACATGCTGTTAGATATTAAGTAAACATACAGATAAATATTCCTCTAGGGGTTATGGTCTTATAACCTGGAGATTTCTAATTTGGCACCTGTGACATATAGTTACTTCCCATGGGGGTTTTCGGTAAATTAATTCTCATATTCTCAATTTTAAAATATGTGCAATCCAGATTTACTTAATGTTCTTCCTTGATGATTCAATGTGTTAGTTGTATATTAACAAAGTTGTAGGTTTACACTTAATATGTCTGTTCTTATTTTCTTACTTGAACTTATAACAACATGCAGTATAAATGCTTGGCAGCAAACCATTGAAAATACTAAAGATCATTTAAATAAATAGTCTTAAGTTTTTGAAATGCATACATCAGGCAATAATCAATCAATCAAAATTCAAATGTTAACTACATGTTTGAAAATTTCAGTAACAATGCAAGGGAGTTCTGTCAATTCATTATTAATATGTTAGAATAGAACAAATTAATATGCTGTGAGAATGGCTGGTTTAGAAAAGTGACACAGCACACAATAACTTAAAGTATGAACTTAATTCTCTTGCGTGTATTTACTATGCATATGTTATAAACTCTTCTTATATTAAAAAAGTTATACTTAAGTATAGTATGAATAAAATAGAAATAATAAATGTCTTTCAGGGATATTACTTGATGAGACTATTTTAAACCTAATCTAATGTATTGGTAAAAAAGTTTCCTCCCTTTTTTTTAACTATAAAACTAAGTTAGTTACCAATTAGTCATAAGCATAATTATATAGGTTATATAGTTTCTTCAGGGTAGATAAAAATAAAATGTTCCATGTTAGGTGCCAGATTAAGAGGAGAAAGAGCACAGCACACTCCTGTCTTCCACCTTCTGGCACATGCCTAGACAATAAAGACAAGCAAGAGAAAATATCTAGTAACTGGGATGACAGGACAGCAGAACCGGGGCAGAGGGTAAATATAATGTTTAAGAAAAAAACTGTCAGAGAGTGGCCACAGTATCAGTAGTTATGATATATTGAAAAATGGCTTTGTAAGACAAAATTTACAGAGAAGTTACTCAGATTTAGAGCATTAAACTAGCAATCACAAGAGCTGAGTTCCACTCCCAGTTCTGCTGTTTAATTAGAAAAAGTGATGTATGTTGTGTCTCCAGTTACCTCGTAGGAAAGAGGAGATACAGCTACTTTGGAAGGCAGTTTGGCCATTTCCTACAAAACTAAACATACTCCTACCATAGGATCCAGCAATTGTGCTTTTTGATATTTACCCAAAAAAGTTGAAAACTTATGTTCACATATCAACATACACACAGATGTTATGACAGCTTTATTCAGAATTGCCAAAACTTGGAAGTAACCAAAATGTCCTTCAGTAGGTGGATGAATAAATAAATTGTGGTACATCCAGGCAATGGAATATTATTCAGAACTAAAAAGAAATGAGGTATCGAGCCATGGAAAGACATGGAGGAAACTTAAAGGCATGCAACTAAGTGAAATAAGCCAGTATGAAAATGATACATACTGTATGATTTTAACTATACGGCATTCTGAGAAAGGCAAAACTGTGGACAGTAAAAAGATCAGTGGTTGCCAGGGATTGGGGGGCAGGGGAGAGATAAATAAGCAGAACACAGAAGTTTTGGGGGCAGTAAAAATATTCTGTGTGATACTATAAAGAAAATGTAATTATACATTTTTCCAGATCCATATAATTGATGTACAGCACCAAGAGTGAATTCTAATGTAAAATATGGATTTTGGATGATCATGATGTGTCACAGTAGGTTCATCAGTTGGGAAATCTCTGTACATTCCTCTGAAATTTGCTGTGAACTTAAAAACTGCTCTAAAAAATAAAGTCTTTAGGGATTAAAATAGTACTTACTATTATAAAGTAAAATATCATAATACAAATATAAACACTTGACAGACTAAGTACTTTAGAAATGGAAACCATTTTTTTTATTTCTATTAACTGTTAAAACTTCCTAACATGTGGGTAAGTATGCTTTTTGAAGTTGGAAGTTTGATGCTTCTAAATTATAATTAATATGAGGGAAGATTATCTTTCCAGTGGTATAGGAAGCCCCAAAGTATCAAAGTTTATGTTTTAAATTATGGAAATTTGATGAAAAATATTGAGCAAGGGTACAAAGTGACCAGACTCAAATATTAGAAAGTTTGGGGGATGAATTAAAGATGAGCAATATTAAAATAAATTAGATCAACAAAAAGGCAATTCGAGTAGTTCTGATGGAAGATAACAAAAGCCAGAAACAGAAAGAAAAGACCAATAAAAAAGGCACTTAGAATGACTTATCATAAGTTCTGATATATGTACAACATAGTGACTATAATTAATAATATTGTATTATACACTTGAAAGTGTTAAAAGAGAAGATCTTAAAAGTTATCACCACACATGAAAAAATAATGTTAATTATGTGAGGGGATGGAGTTGTTTTGTAACCTTATTATAATAATCATATATATATATATGTATTTGTATGTACATATATACATTATGTATATATATTTGTATATATATTATATACATATATACATTATGAATATATATATTTGATATATATTTATCATATAAATGTCTGGCATGCAGCCTAGTTGCATATATGATAAATGTATATATATATCAAATCATCACATTGAACACCTTAAAGCTACATATACTGTATGTCAATGATATCTTAATAAAGCTGAGGGGAAATGATAGGACTTAATAATCAATTGTATACACTGAGCATGGGACAAGGAGGCATCTTACAATGACTTTCATTAAGTTTTGATTTACTGAGAGTTTTATCATGAAGGGAAGTTGAATTTATTCATGAAGGGAAGTTATATCATGAAGGGAAGTTGAATGGTAGATGCATTTCCTTTTGCATCCATTGAGAGAATTGTATTTTTCTCTTTTAGTCTACCATGTCGTAAATTATGTTGATTGATTTAATGATAAACCAACCTCCTTTCCTGTTCTGTGCCTCTTCACTTAGCTGGGCCACCTGATCTGTGTACTTCATAATAAAATGGTAATTTTAAGTATAGCACTTTCTTGGATTCTTTGAGACATTCTAGCAAATTATCAAACCTGAGAGGGTTGTGGAAACCTCCAAATTTATAGCTGGTCAGTCTGAAGCGTGGGTTGGGAGACCCAGAATCCTGTAAATATTGCTGGTGTCTGGAGTAGGGGCAGTATTGTTGGGGAACAATGGTCTTTAAAGCTTGTAGTCTGTGTTAGCTCTAGGTAGTTAGTACCACAACTGAATTGCAGTACATCCTTGGGTTTTTGTTTTTGGGGTTTTTTTAAGATTTTTATTTATTTATTATTTGACAGAGACAGCGAGAGAGGGAACACAAGCAGGGGGAGTGGGAGAGGGAGAAGCAGGCTTCCCGCTGAGCAGGGAGCAGGATGCGGGGCTCGATCCCAGGACTCTGGGATCAGGACCTGAGCCGAAGGCAGACGCTTAATGACTGAGCCACCGAGGCGCCCCCCATCCTTGGGTTCTTACCAGAAGATAATGCAGTATTATTTTTTCAGATATTTCTGAATTTTGTTTGCAAATATTTGGTTTTGCATTTATATTCATGAGTGAAAGTAGCATTATCTTACTTTTCCTAAAATATCTTTGTCAAGTTTTTTGTCAAGTTTATATTGGCCTATTAGAATGAGTTGGAGCATTTTATCTTTTTTTCTATTTTCTGAAAGAGTTTGAGAAGATAGAATTATTTCTTCTTTGAATGTTGGTAGAATCCATTAATGAAGCCATCTGGTTTCATTGTAGAAAAGTTTTTGATTAATGATTTAATTTCTTAATGTCTATGTATATACTATTTACCTTTTCTCTTCTTTCTGGAATCACTTTTGAATGATTATATTTTTCCAAAACTTTATCTACATTATCTAAAAGTGTAAACATTACCATAAAGTTGTTCATATTAATCTTAATATCTATTAATATCTATTTAATATCCTTAGGATCTGAAGAAATGTTCTCACTATATATATTTATTTACTATTATATATTATTCTCTCTATATATGTATATAATATATACATAGAGGGACTGAGAGAGAGTGACTTTACTGGGCATTCTCTCTTTTGTCATAATTAGTCAAATCTTAGGGGTAATCAATTTAAGCAATAGTTTTAAAAAACAATTTTTGGCTTTTTTGATCCTCTTTATTGTATGGTTGCTATGGTATTAATTTCCGCTTCTATTTTTCATTTTACCTATTCTGTTTCTACTATATGAGATGGATATTTCTCACACTAATTTTCAACACTTCTCTCTCTCTTTATATATGTATATATAACTTATATATATATAGCTTATATATATTAAATTTATATAAGTATATATAAAGTTTATATATATATAAAATTTTACATATGATTTTTCCTCTATGTGTGACTTCAGCTGCATTCTACAAAGTTGGATATAAGCTAAAATCTCCATTGTCATTGTCACTCAGCTAAAATGTTTTCCTATTTTCTTCTTTGACACAAAGATCACTTAGAAGTCTAATTCTTACTTAACAAATAAAAGGACATTTCTCTAGCTATCTTTTCTCTACTTAATTCTAGCTTAATTGTTACTATTTCAGCTCTTAGTTATTAGATAAAATTTGCCCAGAAAAAGGTTAGTTCTCATAACGGTTCCAACAATGCTTAAAAAGCCTGTATTTTCCAGTTACTAGAAATGGCATTTTTAATATAAATATATAATGTATATATTATATGTATGTATATATGTGCATTATTTGTGTGTGCATGTATGTAGCTAGAAAGATAGAGATATCCAGTCTATGATATGTTTTTCTAGATTTCTTATTCAAGGTTTCTATATCTTTAATGATTTGTCTATTTTTTCCTATTTATTGAAAAACATATTTAAAAATCTCCCTATGATTAATGATTTGTCTGTTTCTCTTTGTTCCTGTCATGTTTTACATCACATATTTTCACAATTAATATTGATTATAGATGGGTCAATCAAAAAATTTTTACCTTCAGGTCTGTTTAGTTCTGATATTTATATAACCATATCAGTTTTCTTTGATTAGTATTTTCACAGCATATGTTCTTTATCCTTTTTCTCTCACTCTTTCTGTATCCATGCTTTACATGTGACTCTAGTTAATATCATACAATCTTTTTTAATTCAGTCATGCAATCCTCATTTTTTAAATAGACACTGGATTTCTTTAAATGTGATGTAAATGCTGATCTACAATTCTATTTTGTCCTTTTTTTGTTCTACACCTGATCTGTTTGTTTCTGTTCTATTTCAGTTGATCCATGTTATTATTCCATATGTTTTCTTTCTTTTTTTTTTTTTTTAAACATGTTGACGATATGATTCTCCTGTCTTTGGGCTTCCATTTTCTCTTGAGAAGTCAGTTAACAGTCTTTAGAAGGTAACTGTTCTTTTTCTCTAGCTGTTTTTAATTTTGTTTTATTTGTCTTAATGTTTTCCAGTTTCACTGCAGTCTGTGTCAGTATCCTGTTGCAGATGTGTTGGACCTTTTTAAATCTGGATTAGTTTATTAGTCTATGATTAATCCCAGAAATTCTAATCTGTTATCACTGCCAATGTTGCCTCTATCTCATTCTTTATCTTGTCTCCTTGTGGAGTTTCATTAAATACATATTAAGCATACTCATTCTAGCTACCATGTTTCCTATTTTTTCAAGATGGTTTCCTTTTTTTTTTTGGTGTGGGGGCTATGGATCTCTCTACTCTGCATTCTGGATGCTATTTCCCATCTTCCCAGTCACTGATTATCTCTCTAGCTGTGCTTCATCTGGTGCAGCTGCTCTTGTTGAGAGATTAATTTTAATCATTTTTCTTTTCATCTCTAGTATTATATGTGACTCTTTTTCAATTCTGTTAATTTTTGTTCCTTCACCCTAAAGATATTTTAAAGCTTATCTTTTTCTTCTTTAAACCTTTAAATATAATTTTTTAATGCTTGTTTATGTTTGATACTTCCTATACCTGAGATCTTTTCAAGTCTGTTTCTCTTATTTCTCATTTGGATGATTTGTTTCCTTGGTGCCTAGTTAGTTTTTACTTTCCATCATTATTGCACTGCTGAAATTATTTGAAGGCCTAAAATATAGATAGAGCCTTACTCTGGTGGATTTGCATTTGCTTCTGCTGGGCACCAGGGGCACTTCCAATCTAGGAGCATCACAAACCAAGATAAAGCTTGAAGTTTCCTGGCCCTCTAGCTGATGTGAACAAGGGTCAAATCTATGTGAAGTCCAGCACAAAGCTACAACTTCTCCAGGACATTTTTAAAAATATATTTTTCTCATACTCTATTTAGTGCCATGGTAACCTTTTTTTACAGTCATCTTAAAAGGGTGGGGGGGGTAGATCTGTTGTTTTATTTTTCTTGTTTTTATTTTGTTCACAGTTATCCTAAGAACAAAGTCCTCCAAGGTCCCTGCTTAGTGTGGTAAACTGTTATATTAATGACTGTCTACCTTACAAAAGTACTGGACCTTGATTTGTTCACCACCAAACTTGAGTAGTAGCTAAAACCAAAACCCAAGTTGATCTAGTTGATCCATATGCTCCAGGATCCTTTTTTTTTTTTTTCCAGTAAAAATCTTATGTTCTTTACCTGACCTGTTATGGTTATGTAAATTTCTTTTCTCTACACTATAAGGCACTTTAGCAGATTGAAAGAACTTGGTGCTTTTTAAAGAAAATCTATTTTAATATCTCAGCAGCTGCAAACCTCACACAGATTATTTTTTTAATTTTATTTAATTTTATTATGTTATGTTAGTCACCATACAATACATCATTAGTTTTTGATGTAGTGATCCATGATTCATTGTTTTCATATATTATTAGTATAACATTTTGATTTACAACATAGCTTTGTAAAGTTTCAGACACACAGATATGTTTACTAGTATTTGGTGATCAAAGCCAAACACAAGAGCTACAAGGCATTTTACCATGTTAGTAGAGCAAAGAATTTTAATTCCATATCAAAGATACATTTTTTTAAATGACCAAAAAATTGTCAAATTTAGTACATTAGCATTTTAAAGAAAGAGGTCAAAATTTATATGTAAGTTATGATCCATTAAAAAGTTATCAATTCCTGAGTGAGTATGATAATACTTGGAGGGTTATAGCTAAGCCACCAGGAACACCGGATAATATTAATGCTAGTAAATAAAAAAAGAGAAACTCCTCTGAAGATCACCCTACCCTCCCAATTTCCTTGACAAATTTGGAATCTTCTGTTATTTAGATCTATGGTGTCTACTTGGGCTCTGTGAGGCATGTTAAATGATCCCAAAATATAATATTTGAACACATTTAATTATTTCTACCCCTCTACTTTAGTAACTTGATATGCGGATTTAGTCAAATTATACACCATCTCTATTTTCTCACTTAAAAAATTGAATAGGATATAGTAATACAAGGAGATGTTCTAGAGGGATTCATTATTTAATGTTTCTAAAGTCCTACACAAATGCCAAACTCATTACAGTGTGCATGCTGGCAAGTGGCTAGGGTTTAGGAGATAATGCAAGAGCACACATAAATCAAAATTTCAACATGAACGACCTTCTTTTTGTACCAGAGAATGATTAATCACATCACTGACATCGTGTATGCAGGTTCTTGTTCAATAAGTAACAGTTGACACCCTTAAGTTATACCTTTGGCCCCATCCCCTTCCTTTTCACACAACAGTGGTGGGGGTTTGGGAGGAGCACTACCAGTTCTGTGTAGATGTCGAAAGCCTTTCAAAGGATAGTCTAGAAAATGCCAGACTGTCTAACTTTCACCTTCCAGGAAAAAAAAAATGGAATTGTATGTCATAGCAAATTATTCCCAGACTTCAGCTGAATTACTTCTGAAGATGATACTTAGAGTACTTTTGTAGACATCAGTGTCAGTATGTAAATTTAGAATGGGATGATTTCACCACCAACACCATTACTATCCTGCTCCCAGCCACCATTTTATCTTGCAAAGATTATTGCCAATAGCCTCCTTCTCAGTCAGGATTGTCTAGAAAAACAACAAATAGGACATATGTGTGTATGCATATATAAACATATGCATGTGTATATCATACATAAATTTATATATACTATTGACTTTCTTTCTTTCCTTTTTCTTTCTCGTCTATCTATATCTATATCCATAACCATATATATCTATGATTTATTTTAAGGAACTGGCTCACACAATTTTGGGGCTGGCAAATTAAAAAATCTGTAGGACAGACCAGTGAGCTATAAACTCAGGCAGAAGTTGATGCTGCAGTCTCAAGGTAGAATTTCTTCTACTCTGGGAAATTTCAATCTTTGCTCTTAAGGCCATCAACTGTATGGATGAGGCCCACCCATATTATTGAGGGTAATCTCCTTTACTTAAAGTCAATGAACTGTAGATGCTAATCACATCTACAAAATACCTTCACAGTAGCATCTAGACTTATATTTGGGTAAATAACTGGGTGCTATAGCCTAACCAAGTTTACACATAACAATAACCATCACACATCCTGACTAGTTTTTTTGCTTCCTCCTATGTTGTACTCCCACAATTTATTTTTAACATAGCAGCCACAGTGATTCCTTAAGGCATAAGCCATGTCTTGTCATTCTCCTTCAAACTTTCCATTAGCTCTTTAAATCACTCTCAGTTAAGTCCAGGGTGCTTCCAAAGAGATCCAAGAACTTGAATGATTTGGACCTCTATGACCTGTCTTCATCCCCTACTGTTCTCACCCTGGTCATACGCCCTGTCTTATGTTCCCCAACTTAACCAGACACATTCCCATCCTAGGGCCTTTGGACTGTTTATTCTAATAGTATGAAATATTCTTCTCCCAAGATATAAATATGACTGATTTCTTCCTCTTCCAATTATTTATATATCAGTTTGTTTGTTTATTTATTTTGAAGTATAGTTGACACATGATGTTACATTAGTTTTAGGTATACAGCATAGTGATTCAATAAGTTTATACATTATACTATGGTCACAAGTGTAGCTCCTGTTTGTCACCATAGAGCACTATCATAATACCATTGATTGTATTCCCTATGCTGTGCCTTTTATTCCTGTGATTTATTCATTCCATCATTGGAATTCCCTCCTTCAAATATTTGCTCCAATGTCACCCTCTCAATGTAGTCTACCCTTATCAAGTATTTAAAATTCTACCTGACACATTCCTTTTCTGACATTCCATATCCTTGTATTATGCTCTCTCTCTTTTTTCCCATAGCATGTATTACTGTAACATAATATATAACTTACTTTTTAAAATGTATCTATTAATTTATTGATTCTCCCTGCCCACTAGAATGTAATCTCCACAAAGACAGGAATCTTTGTTTATGGGTCTCTGATTGAACTCATGTGCCTAGATCAGTATCTGACAAGTAGTAGTTATTCAATAAACATTTGTGGAATAAATGAATACATTTAGGCTATTGTTCTGCTAATCACTGCTTGAGTTATTAAATGTAATACATATAAAAGTACTATATTTTACATTATCTTCTTTTTGTGTCCTTCACCTTATTCTATAATTCTCTATTTTTAGGCAGATATTATCTAATTTTTTTTTTTTGCTTTTGTAATCTTTCTACTTTTTAGGGGAAATATTTCTACTTTTTAAGGGAAACTTTATTAACTAGTTTATTAGAGGAGAGAAATTAAGCTATATGCAATCACTTGATGCGTATATGAATTAGGGAATTAGGTTTCTTGGGTAATAGAGAGAGTTTGAGAGGAAAACAGCCATGGACTTGCCAAGGTAACCATGCATAAGAGACCTATGTTTTCAAAGCCATCATTTTAGAGAATTTCAGTTTGTTTCAAGAATGACATATAGCTTAACTTCCAACACATAATAAATTTATCAAATTGATTTAAATAGTGACAATCTGACAAAATGATAATTCATTTTGGCTACTGAGTATTGTAATAGCTAAAGGTGAAATATATAGAAAGGCTTGGGGAGGGGGAAGATGGCAGAGGAATAGGGGACCCTATTTCAACTGGTCCCCGGAATTGAGCTGGATATCTACCAGACCACTCTGAGCACCCATGAAACCAGCATGAGATGTAAGAAGATCTGGATCTCTACAAACAGAATATCATGGACGGGGCACCTGGGTGGCTCAGTTGGTTAAGCGACTGCCTTCGGCTCAGGTCATGATCCTGGAGTCCCGGGATCGAGTCCCGCATAGGGCTGCCTGCTCAACAGGGAGTCTGCTTCTCCCTCTGACCCTTACCCCTCTCATGCTCTCTCTCTCATTCTCTCTCTCAAATAAATAAATAAAATCTTTAAAATAAATAAACAAAAAATAAATAAATAATAATAAATAAATAAATAAATAAATAAATAAATAAATAAATAAATAAAAGAATATCACGGGCAGTTGGTTTTGAGGTTCGAAACAGGGAGCCGTGATTCTGTGGACAGATATCAAAGGATAAATGGCAGCGCGAGGGCGCCTGGCCGTGGGGATCCTACACTGCTGGTGAGCAACAGCCTCGCGTGCTGGGGACGGGCACAGACTCACAGACCGGTAGCAGCGGGGAAAGGACTCTAGGGCCGCCCCCAGGGCAGAAACCTGGAGCAGCAGGGTTGCTCGGGCAAACTGGGAGCGGCTGGCGGTTTTAGAAGCACAAAGGGCAGAGACACACCCCAACCTGGAGGCAGGATTGGGAGCGCTGCGGAGGGGCGCACAACCCAGGCCAACACAGTTTATAGCAGCACGGACAGAAACGGAGACGGTGTGGCCTGGAGAGCTCACTGAAGAACAGACTGAGGTCTCTCTGCTCTGAGGCAGAGGGTTGGAAACGGTCTCTTCTGCTCTGTTGACTCGCGGAAGAGATGTGGAAAGCCACCAGAGAACAAAAGCCCCAAAAACTGATTCCCGCTGAGCCCATCCCCCACCACAGGGGGGCAGGGCAGCTCCGCCCAAACAGGGTTGCCTGAGTAACAGTGTGGCAGGCCCCTCCCGCAGAAGACAGGCTGGGAAAACTAGAGGCCAACAACCCTAAGGTCCCAAGAAAACAGGTGCATCTTGCTTGGGTTCTGGTCAATAATTTGGACTCTATACATTCCCTCAAACACCCATCAACAGAATGACTAGGAGGAGGAGCCCCCAAAATAGAAAAGACTCAGAGATTATGACTTATGCTGCAGATTTACAAATGGATGCAGATATAACCAAGATGTCGGAGATGGAATTCAGGCTAGCAATTGTGAAGACAATAGCTAGAGAATGGAGAAATCAATTAATGGTAACATAGAGTCTCTAAGGGCAGAAATGAAAGGTGAATTGGCAGAACTTAAAATGCAATCAATGAGATCCAATCCAATCTAGATAATCTAACAGCTAGGGTAACTGAGGCAGAAGAGAGAATAAGCGACCTGGAAGACAATATAATAGATAAAAAGGGAAAAGAGGAGGCCAGGGAAAAACAACTCAGAATCCATGAAAATAGAATCAGAGAAATAAGTGACACCATGAAGCGTTCCAATGTCAGAATAATTGGAATCCCAGAAGGAGTGGAGAGAGAGAGAGGACTAGAAGATGTATTTGAGCAAATCGTAGCTGAGAACTTCCCTAATCTGGGAAATGAAAGAAACATTCATGTCCTAGAGGCAGAGAGGACCCCTCCCAAGATCAAGGAAAACAGGCCAACACCCTGGCATGTAATAGTAAAACTTGCAAATCTTAGAACCAAGGAAACCATCTTAAGGGCAGTTAGGGGGAAGAGATTCCTTATGTACAGAGGGAGGAACATCAGAATAACGTCAGACCTATCCACAGAGACCTGGCAAGCCAGAAAGGCCTGGCAAGACATATTCAGGGTACTAAATGAGAAGAACATGCAGCCAAGAATACTTTATCTGGCAAGGCTTTCATTTAGAATGGATGGAGAGATGCAGAGCTTCCACAACTGGCAGAAACTGAAAGAATATGTGACCACTAAGCCAGCATTGCAAGAAATATTAAGGGGGGTTCTATAAAAGGAGAAAGACCCCAAGAGTGATACACAACAGAAATTTATAGGGACAATCTATAAAAACGTCTTCACAGGCAACATGATGACAATTAATTCATATCTTTCAATAATCACTCTCAATATGAATGGCCTAAACACTCCCATAAAACGGCACAGGGTTGCAGATTGGATAAAAAGATAGGACCCATCCATATGCTGCCTACAAGAGACTCATTTTGAATGTAAAGATACATCCAGACTGAAAGTGAAAGGATGGAGATCCATCTTCCATGCCAGCGGACCTCAAAAGAAAGCTGGGATAGCAATTCTTATATCAGACAAATTAGATTTTAAACTAAAATTCTGTAATTAGACACACAGAGGACACTGTATCATTCTTAAAGGGTCTATCCAACAAGAAGATCTAACAATTGTAAATATCTATGCCTCCAACATGGGAGCAGCCATCTACATAAGCCAACTGTTAACCAAAATAAAGAGTCATATTGATAACAATACGTTAATTGTAGGAGACCTCAATACTCCACTCTCAGCAATGGACAGATCATCTAAGCAGAAAATCAACAAGGAAACAAGAGCTTTGAATAATAGATTGGATCAGATGGATCTCATAGATATTTACAGACCATCCCACCCTAAAACAACAGAATCCTCTTTCTTCTCGAGCGCACATGGAACTTTCTCCAGAATAGAACACATACTGGGTCACAAATCAGGTCTCAACTGATACCAAGAGATTGAGATTATTCCCTGCATATTCTCAGACCACAATGCTCTAAAACTGGAACTCAATCACAAGAAAAAATTTGGCAGAAATTCAAACACTTGGAAGCTAAAGATCACCCTGCTCAAGAACGTTTGGGTCAACCAAGAAATCAAAGAAGAACTTAAACAATTCATGGAAATCAATAAGAACGAAAACACATTGGTCCAAAACCTATGGGATACTGCAAAGGCGATCCTAAGCCTCACTCAAAAAAATAGAAAAATCCTGAATTCACCAACTAACTCTACACCTTAAAGAACTAGAGAAAAGGCAACAAACGATGCCTAAGACACGCATTAGAAGAGAAATAATTAAAATTAGAGCAGAAATCAATGAATTAGAAAGCAGAAACACAGTAGATCAGATCAACGAAACTAAAAGTTGGTTCTTTGAAAGAATTAATAAGATCAATAAATCACTGGCCAGATTTATCCAAAAGAAAAAATAAAGGACCCAAATTAATAAAATTATGAATGAAAGAGGAGAAATCATGACTAACACCAAGGAAATAGAAACAATTATTATCAACAACTATATGCCACTAAACTGAGCAATCTAGATGAAATGGAGGCCTTTCTGGAAACCTATAAGCTGCCAAGACTGAAACAGGAAGAAATTGACAACCTGAAGAGGCCAATAACCAGTAACGAGATTGAAGCAGTGATCAAAAACCTCCCAAAAAGCAAGAGTCCAGGGCCTGATGGATTCCCTGGGGAATTCTACCAAACATTCAAAGAAGAAATAATATAGAAACAGAAGGAAAGTTCCCAAACTCATTCTATGAGGCCAGCATTACCTTAGTCCCCAAGCCACGCAAAGACCCCATCAAAAAAGGAGAATTTCAGACTGATATCCCTGATGAATATGGATTCCAAAATCCTCAACAAAATCCTAGCTAATAGGATCCAACAATACGTTAAAAGGATCATCCACCACGACCAAGGGGGATTTATCCCTGGGATGCAAGTGTGGTTCAACATTCGCAAATCAATCAATGTGATAGAACATATTAATAAGAGGAGGGAGAAGAACCATATGGTCCTCTCAATTGATGCAGAAAAAGCATTTGACAAAATACAACATCCTTTCCTGATTAAAACTCTTCAGAGTATAGGGATAGAGGGAACATTCCTCAAGTTCATAAAATCCATCTATGAAAAACCCACAGCGAATATCATCCTCAATGGGGAAAAGCTGAGAGCCTTTCTCTTAAGATCAGGAACACATCAAGGATGTCCACTCTCGCCACTATTGTTCAACATAGTACTAGAAGTCCTAGCAACAGCAAACAGACAACAAAAAGAAATAAAAGGTATTCAAATTGGCAAAGAAGAAATCAAACTCTCTCTTTTTGCAGACGACATGATACTTTATGTGGAAAACCCAAAAGACTCCACCCCCAAATTACTAGAACTCATCCAGCAATTCAGTAATGTGGCAGGATACAAAATCAATGCACAGAAATCAGTTGCTTTCTTATACACTAACAACGCAACTGTAGAAAGAGAAATTAGAGAAATGATTCCATTTACAATAGCACCAAAAACCATAAGATACATCGGAATAAACCTAACCAAAGAGGTAAAGGATTTATACTGTAAGAACTACAAAACACTCATGAAAGAAATTAAGAAGACACAAAAAGATGGAAAAATATTCCATGCTCATGGATTGGAAGAATAAACATTGTTAAAATGTCTATGCTACGCAGAGAAATCTATACCTTCAATGCCATCCCAATCAAAATTCCAATGACATTTTTCAAAGTGCCGGAACAAACAATCCTAAAATTTGTTTGGAATCAGAAAAGATCCCGAATCGCCAAGGAAATGTTGAAAAAGAAAAACAAAGCTGGGGGCATCACGTTGCCCGATTTCAAGCTATATTACAAAGCTGTGATCACCAACAGAGCATGGTACTGGCACAAAAACAGACATGTAGACCAATGGAACAGAATAGAGAACCCAGATATGGACCCTCAACTCTATGGTCAAATAATCTTTGACAAAGCAGGAAAAAACATGCAATGGAAAAAAGACAGTCTCTTCAATAAATGGTGCTGGGAAAATTGGACAGCCACATGCAGAAGAATGAAACTCGACCATTCTCTAACACCATTCACAAAGATAAACTCAAAGTGGATGAAAGACCTCAATGTGAGACAGGAAGCCATCAAAATCCTAGAGGAGAACATAGGCAGTAACCTCTTTGACATCGCCCACAGCAACTTTTTTCAAGATACATCTCCAAAAGCTAGTGAAACAAAAGCAAAAATGAACTTTTGGGACTTCATCAAGATAAAAAGCTTCTGCACAGCAAAGGAAACAGTCAACAAAACAAAGAGGCAACCCACGGAATGGGAGAAGATATTTGCAAATGACACTACAGATAAAGGGCTGGTATCCAAGATCTATAAAGAACTTCTCAAACTCAACACCCAAAAAACAAATAATCAAGTCAAAAAGTGGGCAGAAGAGATGAACAGATACCTCTCTGAAGAAGACATACAAATGGCTAACAGACACATGAAAAAATGTTCATCATCATTAGCCATCAGGGAAATCCAAATCAAAACCACACTGAGATACCACTTTACACCAGTTAGAATGGCAAAAATGGACAGGGAAAGAAACAACAAATGTTGGAGAGGTTGTGGAGAAAGGGGAACTCTCTTACACTGTTGGTGGGAATGCAAGTTGGTACAGCCACTTTGGAAAACAGTGTGGAGGTTCCTCAAAAATTTAAAAATAGAGCTACCCTATGACCCAGCAGTTGCACTACTGGGTATTTACCCCAAAGACACAGATATAGTGAAAAGAAGGGCCATATGCACCCTAGTGTTCATAGCAGCAATGTCCGCAATAGCCAAACTGTGGAAAGAGCCTAGATGCCCTTCAACAGATGAATGGATAAAGAAGATGTGGTCCATATATACAATGGAATATTACTCAGCCATCAGAAAGGATGAATACCCAGCTTTTACATCAACATGGATGGGACTGGAGGAGATTATGCTAAGTGAAATAAGTCAAGCAGAGAAAGTCAATTATCATATGGTTTCACTTATTTGTGGAACATGAGGAATAGCATGGAGAACATTAGGATAAGGAAGGGAAAAATGAGGGGGGGAATTGGAGGGAGAGATGAACCATGAGAGACTATGGACTCTGAGAAACAAACAGGGTTTTAGAGGGGAGGGGGAATTGATTATCCCGGTGATGGGTATTAAGGAGGGCACGTACTGCATGGAGCACTGGGTGTTATACAAAAACAATGGATCGTGGATCACCACATCAAAAACAAATGATGTATTGTTTGGTGACTAACATAATATAATAAAATTAAAAAAAAAGAAAAAGAAAAAAAAAGAAAAAAGAAAGGTTTAGATTTACAAAGTTGAAGTAGACCTGACATTTTTTCTTTTTTTTCTTTTTTTCCCTTTTATTCCTTATTTTTTCCCATGCGTTTTTCACTCACAGGGAAGTTCAAAGGAAAAAAACAGGAGTAATAAACCCACATTATCCATTTTATATCACATTTTTGTCTCAAATTTTTTTTGTCCTTCAAGAGACACATTTGGAAGATGTCTTCCAGCTCATGTTTTGAAAAGGTAGCCCTTCCTTGAGTCTACAAAGTTTCTAGAGTCACATTAACCACCAGGAGAATCTGCAATATCCTTGGTTTTGCAAAATTTTCTCTCTCTCTGATTAAGGTTATGTATAAACGTGTCTACTATGGAGAAGATAAATAACATCTAAGAAATAATATTTCCTTCTGTTCATGGGTATGAACTCCCTAATTTGCCTTTTTCTCTCTCAAAGTATATGGGGTTTTTAAAAAATTAATTATAATGTTCATAAAATAAGGAAAAATAAGAATTAGCTTCCGAAAACCTATAGCTTTCTGTATCTCTTTGGCTTCATTTTGACCCATTCTCCTAAATTCACTATGCTAAAGCTGTTGTTTCAGATGCTTAAATGTGCCAAGTTTTTTCCCAACTCAGGGTCTCTGCACACAGTATTTCTTCTGCCTGAGACAGTCTTCCTTATCTAGCTAAGATAATCTGACATCAACATATGTTTCAATTTCTCAGGGAAGCCTTTTTAGACCTTTCTGCCAAGGTGAATTTTCTTATGTTTTTTTCTGATGATATTTTCCTTCCTTCTTATGATTATATAACTATGCAATATAGTTATTTGGAAAACAAATCTGAGCTTGCTGTTGGACATTAATTGAAACTGCTCCTATGACTGAAAGACATAAAATAATCTCAAAAACTGAAATAACCATAATGTCTTAGCTACTGTTGGAGAAAGGCTTTCATGGAGAGGACAGTACCTAGAATTTCTTAATAAAATAGAAATGTTTTGTGCAGAAACAATCTCCCAAGGGAATGCAAGTAGGTGCTCATTATATTCTCAGATAGGTAGTCTCTTTTTCCCTTGGACTGACTTTGGAACCACATGAGCATCTGCTGGATCCTATAATCATGTGGGTGGTACCCTATTAACAGATCTCTATTGACCAACAACAAGCTGCTTGGTTTATAGATGGCAGTTCCAAAGTGGAAAAAGAGCATCCTACTTGGAATACTGTGGCACTAAGACCAATGGGTGCAAAGACTGATTAAAGAAGGTAAGATAAAATCAGTTCAATGGGATGATTTACATGCTGTTTTCCTTGTAGTGATGGGAGAATTGAATAATTATAAAGCCCACTATGTTTAGGTTTTTACTGATTCACAAGTGGTGGCCAATGGTTTGACCATATGGTCAGGCAGATGGGCAATGGAAAGTTGCACTAATAAAATGATGCTTGTATGGGGCATGGCCCTATGGAAATTATTATGGGAATTTAAGGAGCACATTAAAGTAGGAGGTACTGGAGAAAGTACCAGAAAAGTGATACATGGGAAAACAGTGAAAAGAATATTAAGGGCAAAGGGAGCAGCAAGTTCAAAATCCCTAAGACAGAGCATGGTCAAGGAAGGCCAGTTGGGCTATAACCATTACGTGATCAAAGAAAGCAATTGGCTCTGATATCAAACAATTTGGAAGAGGTCATATTAAATATGTCCTTTGTAATCTGTATTAACACATTATAATTCATCTTATATAAACTAGAAGTCATTGGAGAGTTTTGAGCAGATAAGCAAAATGATTTACATTTTTAAAGGATGCAGTGACTGTATGGAAAATAGGCAATGGAGGGTAGTGGCAGGCAGAGTAATGTTCATAAATATTTAATGTACCTTCTACACTTCTCAACATTTGAAAAGTTGAGTTTCCAAAACCACCCTCACCTCTGACATGATCTGGAAGTTTGGAAGTTCCTGAGACCACCCTCAGATTCAATAATTTGCTGAAAGGACTCACAGAACTGATTTAAAGTTGTCCTCATGTTTACAATTTATTACAATGAAAGGATACAGATTAAAATCAACAAAGCATGAAGCATAGGAGCATGGTGCAGAGTCCAGGAGAGTTCCACATGCAAATCATCTAGTTGTCCTTTTCCAGTGGAATCATGGATAACTCTGACTTTTCCCAAAAATGATGTGTGACAATATACATAATGTATCACCAACCAGAAAAGCTTAGATTTGGGAAACAGAAGTCAACCCATAACGTAAGAGCTCGTGCATTGCCTATTCCAATGACTAGAACAATTGCTGACAAATAGTAACTTCTCAATTAATATTTGTTGAATGAGCGAATGAATGAATGATGAATTAATTCCACAAATCAAGTATAACAAAAGCTGCTGGAGATAAATTTAAGACACATTCACCATGACCAGCAAGCTCATTTTTCAGTAGAAGAAACAAGCAAATAAGTATTATATGATGAATGCTAAGCCAAAAGTATACAGTGGATGCTATGTAGAAACCAAACCTAGAGCATGAAGATCAGGGAACACTTCATAAAGAGATGATGCCTGTGTTGAGTAGTAGAGTGTTGGAACTGATCATGGAGGACAAAAAAAAAAAAACATTCCATCCATAAGGAATAGTACATACAAATGCAAAGAGGCAAGAAAAATATGGCACATTTGAGAAACTGCAAGTAGTTTGGAAACAATAAGGTTCCAAATAAAATTGGAACCAATAAGAACAGAGAAAAGATAATTCTGGGAGGGAGCCAGAAGGCAGATCATGAAGAGCCTGGCATAAGCTAGAATTCTGATTTTATCTTTAACATAATGGAAAACCATTGATACCTTTTAAAGTAAATAAGTGACATATTCAGTTTGACACTTTAGAAAGGTCATTGACAATGGTGTAAAGAATGAATTAGAAGAAAATGAGCAAGACTAAGAAAGGTAAACTTTTGATGTATAGTCAAATGGAATAATCAAGAATCAAAGGGAAAAGTACTGAGAACCTAAAACATAAAGGGTGACAGAATGGTGAGGGATAATGGATGGAATTGAGAGCTGTGTTAGATGGAAAATTAATAGGTCAGGGTGACTGATTTGATGTAGAGTACAAAGAAGGAATCCAGGATGATATCCAAGTGGCTGATGTTGGCAATAGATAAATGGTGGTACCATTCACTGAAATAATGTCTTTATTGTCAGAGTTCACATGGGAGTGCAGCAGGGGTTTTAATGGATAAAAGAATCAAGGAAGAATAATTATTGGACATCCTAATTCTAAAGTAGATCATTTAAGAGTAATATCCCATAAGGAATCAATGCAACATTTGGGAATTCAGGAGAATTATGGTTGAAAATCATGAGAGTATGCTTTGAGTATCTACAGTGTGCCACGTATTTTTACATCATGAGAAACTAAAACTTCATCTTTTAGAGATTACATTTTAGAAAGGTAGCTTAAATGTGATCATTGTTCAAGCAGTGTTTTTTATTCCTTTTTTTTTTTTGCAGCTAATTTAGTGTATTCATTATATTTTTCTTTTGCTTCTTTACATGTGTTGCCCATTCTTATTAATGTGGTCATCCATGGCATCATAATTTCAGAAATGTAAATTCTCTTATTTAAAAATCCTAGCCTTGAAATATTTCCTATCTTTTGGGGTGGATGTGTGGAAGTTGTCAAATCTCTCTCTCTCTCTCTCTCTCACTCTCTCTCTCTCTCTCACACACACACACACACACACACACACACACACACACACACACACACACTGAACTAACTACAAAAGACCTGGCCATTCACTTACGCCACCTTAGGAGAGTAAATTGCTGCCTGATAGATTTGGTAATACAGTGTCATGCCAATAGCTGAAATGAACAGGTTAACTGGCTAGGAATCCAGCTTATCACCATGGTTTGACAGTTTAGCAAAATATTAATTGTGCCATTGTAGAAAGCTCCATATACTTTTTTTACCAAGAAAAAAAAAAGATTGAGATTTCTACTCCTTTAGCAAGTTCTCCATGATATCATTAAAGGCAGTGAGACGTTCTAAAGGATAACATTCCTAAAATATTAGGATTCATTGGCACAGATGCTTTTGACAGGATCAATCTCAAACTCTGCTTTTCTATTTGAAATTTCCATTGTACATTTCAAATTAATGCACAGTGCCACAGTGGCAAATAGAAGGCCATGGTTCTTGAAAAAAACACAAATAATAAAAGGGAAGGGCCAGACGGTCAAAAGATATTTTTCTGGAGATTCTTGCAATATACCAAGTGATGCCTTGGGGGAAAAAAAAAACAAAACAAAACAAACAACAACAACAACAAAAACCCAAAGCTGTTTAAAAAGCCAGCAGTTGCTTCATTACAGACCCAGTGGAGCAGAAGCGATGCATCCATTTTGCCTTTTTCTTCATTGATGTTATCAATGGAGCATTAATGGAATTCTTATAGTCTATTGGTACAGTATAAATTTAGTCTGAGTAAATTTTATATTGACTATATTATAATACTCTTTTTAAAACTAGAGAAGAACCTGCTTTATTTTTATGTAAAAAAGTTATATAGAGGATATAGCTTCAGATCCATAATAAATAAGTAGTCAATACAGTTCTTTTAATGCCTTTTATCATTAAGAGAATAGGTAGAATTTTAGTCTAAATTAAAACTCTCATTAGCAAGCTTATTTCACTGAAATGACACACAGTTTTCTCCAGTTAGCAAAGTCAAGGCACTTTTATTGTTGTTTCTTTATTGATTTCACTTATTTAATTCTTCTTTAACAGAAAAAGCTTAGTTTCTGTAGGTTCTTTTTTTTTTGTTAACAGCACAGGGTGTGCTTTCAAAATGAAAATTATGCAAATTACTTAGCATTTATCTTGATTTTTAAAATAAGGTCCAAAACTAAGATCCTAGGGTCATCCACTTATATAAAAATTTGGGGGCTAGACAGGGACCCAGATGTTTCAAGTGGATTTGCAAATGGCAAAATGCTGCCTGTTGGATCTGCCTGCAAATCTATTTGCAAATGCAAATCCTCTTTCCAAACAGATCAGAGTTTTTTTTAGGTCCAACAAAAATCCTTGAGCAAAGCAAAATGCTGATGGAATGTACACGTGGCCCATCTATGGATTTCTATCCACATGCTCTTGCATCTCTGTTGTGTACTTTCAGAGCATGGCAGAAGACAGAATGCAATGACACTTACTTTAAGGGGGTTCTGAAAGCATCCTGCTGCAATTTAGGGAAGAGGCAGAAGCAGTGACTTATCCAAACATCTTTTTTTATCTCTACATGAAATGACTCAAAGCACTCCCTACTTCTGCTGTGTTTCCTTAAAGCACTAGTTTTATCCTGCAAGACAGTTTCCATTTGTCCATAGATACTAAGACTACTTCTCTTACATCCCTTCCTTTTTAGCACATGTCCTTCTAAGAGATCCATGTCCCCAGGATCCAGACCATGAGTGCAGCTCTCACTGATGCTTGTCTGTTGAGGTCAATAACTCATTCAGATTTTTACTCTTCCCTGCTCTATGATAATAAGAATAACAATAGCCAACAATTAAGGGCACTGTCCATGTGTATTAACACATTTAATCTTCACCACTACTCCATCACACACACACACTGTTTAACTTCTCCATGTCCTGTGCTCCTCTAATCTAACAAATCAATTTACACTAAAAGGTTAATGGTGGAAAGAAAACATGGCTGGCTTTTGCCCCTCAAATTTGTCATCCTCTCTCTTTACATTTTACCATTGCCATTATTCAAGCGGGAGTGTCACCATAGCCTCATAGACAATACCTACCACACTCTAGACTTGGCTCCTGAAATTCATTTCTCTGCATTTTTGCTGAAATGACTGATCTGAACTTCAGATCTAACCTTGTCATTATACTGCTTTAATGTTAGTCTATCATCTAAAGGATAAAGGCCATAATCCCTAGCATGAAATAGAAAGCCTGCTATACCCTCACCCACTCACCTTAGTTTCTTTTCCTACTACTTTCTTCTTAGAATTCTATGACTTTTTCATTCAATCCCTCAGATACAATATTACTTCATGCCTTTTTAAAACATATTAATATGTGTTACTAGAATTTGGCTGGAATGCATTTCATCCCTCTACCATCCATCTGTCCCAACTTCCCTGCCCACAACGCACTCTCACACATACATACACACCTTGACACCAGGCAAGCTTTTGCTTATCTTTAGGAGCCTAGATATCATGGGTCAGATCCTCCAGTCTTCTCCGATGCAGCCCCCAGGCACAGGTTATAATAAGTGAGTCTCCTCTATGTTCCTACAGTACATGGGTAAATATTTAAGTTATCCACTTAAAGTTTTTCTTCCTCATTATGTTGTGAGGTCTTTGAGAGGAGAAACACTGTTATTCTTTGTTCCCCCAGTGCTCTGTTTGCTAAAAAAAAAAAAAAAAGTCTCTCAACACGTTTATTATATTACCGATACGTACTTGATAATAAATAGTTCTCAGAGAACCTAGCTGTGACCTACAAAAAGGAATCTGTGAATGAAAAACTGAGGATCATAGCTAGTGGGAAACAAGATATTTTAGGTCAACAAGGTCTTTCCCCACTGCCTTCAAAATATCTTTGATCATTTAATTCGTCTGTGAATAAGGCTGACCTGGAGTAAAAGTTGAGACTATACCTAGCCAGGCAAAACCACAGTGAAAAAAATCTGAAATCTGCCAATTAGAAAACTAGTATTGAGGAGGAGTTTAAAGATATATATATATATATATATATATATATATATATATATATATATATATGGAACTCTAAGGATATATTGAACGTGAGGCCAAAATAATGAGTTTATTCAATTGAAATAATATCCTATTTATCTATAAAAGATCACTTAAACTAATATTTTATCAAAAAGAAAAAAACACAGCTAATTGACAAAATTATTCATTTTTGAATTCTCTTGAAGAGCCACAAAGAAACCAATGCCTGAGTTTCCTTATTTAGGGAGGCAGGTACTTTTATTCTCTTGTGATGCAGAGACTGGCACAAAAAAAAAAAAAATGGTGTTGTCTAGGAACAATGAGGAACAACATAATAATTGTCGAGATGGCATTTGAACATCAATTTAAAAAAAAAAGAAAGAAAATTTTACTGAGCCATGATTTGGGAAAAATTTACCAGATGATTTAGCCCAGTACAAACTTTTTCATCTTTCTTATAAAACTGAATTGCAAATGTCCCCATCTTTTGGGCCCCCCAAATAAGTGATTGTGTTCAAAGATTGTTAATGTTTTAATCTCATGTGTTTCATTAAACAGTAGATGTTTACTTAAAAAAATAAATCCCTACAGGGGCGCCTGGGTGGTTCAGTCGTTAAGCGTCTGCCTTTGGCTTAGGTCATGATCCCAGGGTCCTGGGATCAAGCCCCTCATCGGGCTTCCTGCTCTGCGGGAAGTCTGCTTCTCCCTCTCCCACCCCCCCGCTTGTGTTCCCTCTCTCACTGTGTCTTTCTTTGTCAAATAAATAAATAAAACCTTTTTAAAAAATCCCTACAGTTTTCCAAAGTGACCCACATATTGGATAAAACTTACACATATGTTTTATTATCTTTAAGCCTATTTTTATTTTATTTATTTTTTTAAAGATTTTATTTATTTATTTGAGAGAGAGAGTGGGTGAGCGAGAAAGAGCAGGAGATGGGGCAGAGGGAGAGGGAAAGAAAGAACCTCAAGCAGACTCCCCACTGAGCAGGGAACCCCACTCAAGCTCAATCTCATGACTCTGAGATCATGACCTGAGCCGAAATCAAGAGTGAACACTTAACCGACTGAGCCACCCAGGTACCCCAAGCCTATTTTAAATGAGACACTTAAACTTGGAAATACAAAAGATTAAGAACTTGTATGTTCTCAATTCAGATTTGACCTTCTGCAAATACTTATTTCAACTTATATCAAAGATATTAAATTCTAGTTGAAATTGATGAAAGTAATAATTATAATTTGTTGGAAAGTTGCAACTATGGTCAAATATTATTATCCAAATAATTACTTCTATTCTTGTAATTATTATGCCAGAGTTTTGACATCTATATAAATTTCGGGTTTTTTTAGAGATTGAAGCATTATCAAGACTCAAGAATACTCTCCTTTTTTCATAAAACTTAATAAAATATCTTATTTCCCTTAAAGATCTGAGAAATTTAAACAGCATTTTGTAATATGACTTATGCTAGTTATAATAATCATGTCAGTTTTTTAAGATTTTATTTATTTATTTGACAGAGAGAAAGAGAACGCACAAGCAGGGGGAGTGGCAGACAGAGGGAGAGGGAGAAGCAGGCTCCCCACTGAGCAAAGAACCCTATGCAGGCTCGATCCCAGGACTCTGGGATCAGGACTCTGGGATCATGACCTGAGCTGAAGGCAGACGCTTAACAGACTGAGCCACCCAGGCACCCTATCTTGTCTTTTTTTTTTTTTTTTTTTTTAAGAAAATTCTAAAACTTGTTTGAGTCTGGGAATATTTGCTGTTCTCGTTTGCTTTGAAGTAATATTAGAGACTAATTTTGAATGTCAAAGTTGGTCCATCATGTGGTTTTGAGTGTTAAAAGTAAAACCAATGTGATGTGCCTGGGTGGCTCAGTCAGTTAAGCATCTGACTCTTGATTTTGGCTCAGGTCATGATCTTAGAGTTGTGAGATCGAGCCCTGTATCGGGCTCACATACTGGGTGTGGAACCTACTTAAGATTCTCTCTCTCCCTCTCTCCCTTTGCCCCTCCACCCACTTAAAAATTAAAACTAATGTAAGTAAAGATTCTGTCATAATATAATGCTGGTCTTTATTTTTAAAAGACATTGACCAAAAGTCTTAAGTTTCCTTCCTAAGTTATTAACTCCCCCCACATAAAATAGTAGTCAGTTATATAGTAGGAGTCTTACTGTTCTGAGGTAGGATCATAAACAGCAGAATAACTTCAACTAACTTATTGACAGAAATAATGCGTAGGTTTTAATGTGTGTTTTTTTTTAATTCATTCCTTTTGCTGTTCGATAGCACCTATCTACAGAGTAAATATTACTGAATATTTCTATATTTGTAAACGATTTCTGTTCCCCAGAAAACACCAAGTCATCCCATAAACATATGAAAAAGCAAAGGACAACCACTCTGTGGTGCAGAAATAGTTCCCAAATGCCTGTTTTAGGGCCTCCTCAGGAGTTAGGGATTTGAACAGGTGGCAGAAATAATGCTGAGCCAGTGTGACCATACATCTATTGCACACATACAGAAATGCTTTAAAAATACATGGCACAATAGAAGAGAAATGGCGGCTGCCAGGGGGGAGGTGGATGGGGAGGGATGGAGAAAAAAAGATAAAGGGGATAAAAAAAAATACATGGTGTAATGGGAAGGGTTGATATTTTTTACAGATCAATGCTATACAACCAAATTTGAATGGTTAGTTTCAGAAACTCAGACAAACCTAAAATACCTGATATTTTTCTCTTACCAAAAATAATGTAATATTCCCCAAAGATTCAACCATTCAATGAAGAGTGAATAAAAAGCATGCAGCTTACTAAACTGTAAACCTACTAGTGCAAAGAAGCAACTCTGTCAAAGGCTACTTGAACAACATTGCAGCTATTATAAGAAAATTTTAGGGCAAACATAATACTTTTAAATGCAACACCCAAAAATAATGACTGTATTTCTCAGGACAAAAAAAGAAATATACATTTCCCATACCCCAAACCCCAGGGTACTATGTGTTCAAAAACAAAAGGTCAGGAACTAAGTACTTCAGTGACGCCTTTACCTTAAGGATCAGAATTGGAGTTATACTTGAGGTCTTAGGTGAAATGAGTTTGACGGATTAGGTTTGGTTACTAGCTGTCAGTGCACTACATAAAAAACACTGCACACACAGAGCTTAGTGAAACTAGCTGTTTTCTGCACAGGAAAATTCCTTGATGGAGTTAGCATGAAGACAAATGAACTGTTATCCCCCAAGAAAGGTGTCCCTTTAGGTTAGGTTTGAGGTTAGCAATACCAAACAGTAAGAGCACTTGACTTCCCATGGCTGACAGACTCATTACCTTTGTAAATATTGAGGCTTAGCTTTGAATCCTGGGATTCTTTTTTGAGTTTTTAGAGAGTGCTAGTAACTAACCAATTACCAAAACAATAAAGAAATTAAAATGGGAAAAGACAAGAGCATTGTAAGCAAATTTCCTTCATTTCCTACCATCAAAGGAAGTTGTTTACACTTTCTCCATTATTACTAAATCCTTACCCCTTCCATTTATTCAAACTCTTCTAAATATATCCTTGTTACTCATCATAATGAAAATCCTATAAAAACAAGATATTGCTTTTTTTTATTAACAGGTAAGAAAATGGGAATTCAAACAGGATTAATTCTAATATGGCAGTGGTAAGATTCAAAACTATATTTGTCAGTGCCCTAAACTACTGCTTCTTCCACAAGTTTTATACATACAGAATTATTTCTCTAAAATCTACTTATTGTTTATGATAACTACTCATTCAGTCTCATATAACTTGTATATTTTTCCTTATGTTATTTATTTCTAGTCATATCTTTCAATACTTCATCTAAATGGTCAGACACTGATAGGAGATATTTAAGAAATCCCTATTTAGGGCGCCTGGGTGGCTCAGTTGGTTAAATGACTACCTTCTGCTCAGATCATGATCTCAGGTCCTGGGATCAAGTCCCACATCAGGCTCCTTGTTCAGCAGGGAGCCTGCTTCTCCCTCTTCCTCTGCCTGCCACTCTCCCTGTTTGTTCTCTCTCTCTCTCTGTCAAATAAATAAATAAATAAAATCTTAAAAAAAAAAGAAATCTCTATTTAAAATCCTTAAATATCTACTATGTTCTCTATTATTTTCTTTATATATTGTTTATGTATTTCCACTTAATATATATTTTCACTTAATATATCATGGGAAAAAAAAGTTGTTTTATATAATTAAGTAATATTTTTCAACTTGCATTTTAATAGCTATCAAGAATTCCATCATATGTCCGTACAATAATTTCTTCATACTAAGAATCCTTTTTCCTAATTTTGCAAACACACACCAAAAATGTCAAAATAATCCACAATGCCACTACTAAAAGTCATGCAAAACAATATTAGTCCCCTCTTCTGCTCATGCCATACTCTTCCCAGAAGTTAATTTTTTGTGTGGATTTTTCCCAATGATTTTCTAAGTTTATAATTATATGTCAATAGATCTGACATGAATTTCACTCACCAGCTCTTAATTTCCTCAGTGCTACCCATCTCGTGTATGCGTAACCATGTACTCTGTGGCAGCCATCAATCATACCCTGTGGCCTCTCCCTCAGGCCCAAATAGCCCTTATTTCTCTTTTTCTCACCCTTGTTTCTCTTGGTTTCATCTCTAAAATAAAACATCTAATTTTTGCATCAGAAAACCCAGTCTAAGATAACAGATATGTCTACATGTATGTATTCAAAAATTAAACAGACACACATTTAAAAAAATCCACTCTGAATCATCCATGGTTCCAATAAGAAATAACAAGGGAAGTTAGAAAATATCTTGAATTGGTTGAAAATGAAAACACAATAAATCAGAATTTATGGAAAGAAGCTAAAGCAATGCTTAGAGGGAGATTTATGGAAGGTCTCAAATGAATTATCTAACCTTTCAATCTAAGAAATTAGGAAAAGAAGCAAGGGAAATAGAAAAAAAGAAATAATAGCAATCCGAACAATAATTAATGAAATGGGAAATATAACAAAGAAAACAATGGGACCCAAAGTTATATCTTTGAAATGATCAACAAATTTTGCAAAACTTTAACTAGACTCATCAAGATGAAAAAGAAAAGACGCAGATTACCAATATCAGGAACAAAAGGTCTGACTTTACAACAGATTCAACAGAAATTAAAAAGGACTTTAAGGTAATATTATAAATAAGTCTATGCCAACAAGTTTAACAACATAGAGAAATAAAGTCCAAAAAAGCATTAATGACCAACTGACACCAAAAAAATAGAAAATCTACTAATGACAGAAGAGCTCACTTACGTGCCAAAATTCACTTTTATACTAGTTTTTCAGTTCTTTAATATTTGTAACTTAAATTTTAAAACTCATATTTACAAACACTACTGTAACTATATAAAATAAAAAAATAAATTAGTAATTATACATATTCCCAAGAAGAGTCTAGGCCCAGATGGCTTAACTAGTGAATGCCATCAAACATTTAAGAAATAAATTATACCAGTCATACATAAACTTTTTCAAAAATAAAGAAGGGAAGATGTGCCAAAACATTCTTGGGGGCCAATATTACCTTGATACCAAAGCAGGACAAAAACATCAGAAGCAATGAAAATGCCCAACAGACTCTCTTATAAGCATAGATGCAAAAATATTTAACAAAATAATATCAAATTCAACAATACACCATGACTCTCTGGAATTTATCCCCGTAATGCTAAGTTGGTTTATTATGGAAAACCCAATTAACATAATACATCACATAATTAAAATAAAGTAGAAAATCTATAGAATCATATCAAAAGATTCATAAATAGATTTTAACAAAATCCAACCCCAATTCCTAATAAAAATTAACAACAAACATATGCAGAAGTAAAATATGTGGCAAGACTAGCACAGGGAAAGGACAGGGGAAAGTAATTATACTGTTTTAAATTCCTTACTTTCAATATGGAGTGTTAAATGCTAATTCAAGGTAAACTGTGATAAGGATACATATTGTAATTCTAGACTAACAATTAAAAAATTAAAACAAAGAAGTATAGCTAAAAAGCCAATAGAGGAAATAAAACAAAATACAAAAAATAATCACACCAAAGAAAGAACGAAAAAAGAACATATGAGACAAATAGAAAACAATAAGATAAAGTCAATCATCTCAATAATTGCCCTCTGTATACAAGGACTGAATATCCCAATTAAAAAGTAGAGATTGTCAGACTAGATTGAAAAGTAATAAACAAATAAGACCCAACTACATACTGGTTATAAGAAACATACTTTAGCTGTAGACACAGATCAGTAACATTAAAGGATGGATATAAATACAATATATAAATACTAATCATAAGGGAGTTATACTCACATTAATATTAGATAAAGTTGTCCTCAAAACGGGAGTACTAGCAGATAAAGGGGTTATGGAATAATCAAAAGAGGGTTGATGCATCCAAAAAATTATCAACCCTAAAAGCCTAACAGTGAAACTTCAAAATATGTAAGATAGACATCAACAGATTAAAGATGACAACAATCAAACTTACAGTTACAGCTGTAGCTGAAGATTTTAACTCACATAATTATAGAATAAGTAGATACCAAAAAAAGTAGTTAAATATGTAGAAGATTTGAACATACCATGCACTAATTTGACATTTATATAACACTATATCCAACACTTGAAGAATATCTTTGCCAAGTGTCCATGGACATGTGAATCAAGATAGATCATATGCTAGACCATAAAATAATTCTCAATAAATATGTAAGGATTGAAAACATAGAATTTGTACTCTGACCAAAAAAGGACTAAATTAAAAATCAGTAACAAAAATGTATTTTAGAAAGCCTTAATATTTGGGAAGTCAACAAAAAAATCTTAATAACCATGGGTAAAAAGAAAAAATATCACGTGAAATTATATAGTATTTTTTATTGTGCTAAAATATACATAATATAAAGTTGGCAATTTCAACCATTTTTAAGTGCACAAGTCAGTAGCATTAGTTATATTTACAATTTCCTTTGATGCACATAAGTTTTAAATTTTGATAAAATTTAGTTTATGTATTTTATCTCTCACCACCTGTGGTTTTCATGTCATATTTTAGGAACCATTGATAAATCCAAGGTCATAAAGTTTACCCCCTACCCCGTGTTTTCTTCTAGGAGTTTTACAGTTTTAGCCTTCAAACTTAAGTCTTAAATCCATTTTCAATTAATATTTTTATATGGTATAAGGCAAGAGTCTAACTTAATTCTTTTTCATGTGCATATCCAGCTTCTAATAGCATCATTAGTTAAAGAAACTATTCCTTCCCCATTGAATCGTCTTGGCATGCTTGGTGAAAAGTAATTGATCATGCAGGTAAGGACTAATTTCTGGGCTTCCAATTCTATTCCTTTGTCAATATGTCTCTCCTTATGTGAGTACCACACTGTTTTTATTACTGTAGCTTTGTAGTAGGTATAAAATTGGTAAGGGTGAGTTTCCAATTTTGTACTTCTTGTTCAAGATCGTTTTGTTATCTCAATTCCATTGAATTTTTGTATGCAAGTTAGGATGGATATTTCTATTTCTGAAAAAAAATGACAGTAGGATTTTTGTAGGGATTGCATTTAATCTGTAGATCACTTTGGGTAATATTGTCATCTTGACAGTATTAAGTCTTCTAATACATAAACATGCAATGTCTTTCCACTTATTTAAGTCTTCTTTAGTTTTTTCTGTAGAGTTTTGTAGTTTTCACTGTACAGGTTTTATATAATCTTGGTTAAAGTTGTTTCTTTTTTTATTTATTTATTTTTAATTTTTATTGTTATGTTAATAACCATTCATTACATCATTAGTTTTAGGTGTAGTGTTCCATGATTCATTGTTTGTGCATAACACCCAGTTCTCCATGCAGAACGTGCCCTCTTTGATACCCATCACCAGGCTAACCCATCCTCCTACCCCCCTCCCCTCTAGAACCCTCAGTTTGTTTTTCAGAGTCCATAGTCTCTCACGGCTCATCTCCCCCTCTGATTTCCCGCCTTCATTCTTCCCCTCCTGCTATCTTCTTCTTTTTTTTTTTTCTTTCTTAACATATATTGCATTATTTGTTTCAGAGATACAAATCTGAGATTCAACAGTCTTGCACAATTCACAGCGCTTAGCAGAGCACATACCCTCCCCAGTGTCTATCACCCAGTCACCCCATCCACCCCACCCCCCACTCCAGCAACCCTCACTTTGTTTCCTGAGATTAAGAATTCCTCATATCAGTGAGGTCATATGATACATGTCTTTCTCTGTTTCACTTATTTCGCTCAGCATTCTCTTTTTTGATGCTACTGTAAATGAAATTGCTTCTTAATTTCCTTTTTGAATAGTTCATTACTACTGTATAGAAATACAGGTAAGGAGGCGGAGCAAGAGGGCAGAGGAATAGGAGACCTGGATTTCGTCTGGTCTCAGGAATTCAGCTGGATAGGGATCAAACCATTCTGAACACCTACAAACTCAACAGGAGATCAAAGAAAAGAATAGCAACACCTCTCTGAACAGAAAAGCGACCACTTTCTGGAAGGTAGGACATGCGGAGATGTGATTCTGAGGCAATATTCCGGAGGATAGACAGCGGGGGAGGGGGCCTCCAGCGGCCGCCTCTGGCAAGTGATAAAGCAACAGAGCACAAAATCAGAACTTTTAGAAGTCTGCTCCACTGAGGGACGTCACTCCAGGGGCTAAGTGGGGGGTGGAACCCTCATGGAACAGTGTGGTCTCAGGACCCTCGGGGTCACAGAAAGACCAGGGGTGCCTGAGTGGGGCAGAGCTCCCAGGTATTGGAGCAGGGATGCCGGCTGCAGAGATGGAGCTGAAGAGCAGGCTCTCATCTCCGGGTTGCAATAAACTGTGATCTGCAGCACAGTCGGGCCACTGCTCCTCCAGCAGGGACCCAACAAGCGGCAGATCCGGGGAGACTCCCCTTCCTCCCCCAGGAGGAGTGATGCGGGAATGCTCTGCAGGGATCTGCTGGGTTTGGAGACTCCACACGGGGTCAGGTGCCAGAGACAGAAATGCTTGGTCACAGGCTGGGTGAGCATGGAGTATGGGGGAGACGGGAGTGACTGACTGCTTTTCTCTTGGGGTGCACTGAGGAGCAGGGACCCAAGTACTCGGCTCTTCTGGGGTGGAGATTGGGAGGCCGCCATTTTCACTCTCATCCTGCAAAGCTATAGGGAAAGCTTGCAGGGAACAAAAGCTCCTGAGAGCAAACCCGAGCAGATTACTTAGCCCAGACCAGCAAGGGCAGGGCAATTCCACCTCAGGCAAAGACATTTGGGAACCACGGCAACAGGCCCCTCCCCTAGAAGATCAGCAAGAACAGCTGGCCAAGACCAAGTTTATTGATCAATGACAACGGCAGAACTCCAGTGCTAGGGGAATACTGCACATAGACTCCATGGCTTTTTTACCATGATTCTTTAGTCTTTAAAAGTTAATGTTTTTATTAACTATCTTTTTTTTTTGAATTTTTATTTTTCCCTTTTCAACCAACATTTTATCAGTCCCTTTTCTAAAAAACATTTTTTATTTTTCATTTTTAGAGTCATATTCTATCCCTTCATAGTAGTTACCCTTATTTTTGGCATATATATGTTTTTCTCTCTTTAAAATTTTGAGATACAGTTTCTTCTAACAGATCAAAATATACCCTAAATCTCTAGTATATGGCTTTGTTCCACTCTCCTGCCTGAACACATTCTCTCCCTTTTCTTTCTTTTCTTTTTTTAATCCTCTTCTTTCTTTTTTTAAACAACTTCTTATCAATTTCTTTTATAAAATTATTTATAATTTTCATCTTTATAGTCATATCCCATCCCTTCATCATATCAACCCTTATTTTTGTACATATATAAGTTTTTCTTTCTTTAAAATTTTGGGAGGCACTTTCTTCTAACAGACCAAAATACACCCAAAATCTAGTGTGTGGCACTGATCTATGCACCAGCTGATCATATTTGATCATATTCTGGTTTTTTTTGTTTTGTTCTATTTTTGTTTGTTTTTATCTTTTTCTTTCTTTTTTTTTTTTTTCATTTTCTGTTTTCTTTCTTTCCCTTTCTTTTCCCATGGTTTCAGGTCTTTTCTGATTTGTTTAGAGTATATTTTCTGGGGACGTTGTTACCCTGTTAGCATTTTGTTCTCTCATTCATCTATTCTCCTCTGGACAAAATGACAAGATGGAAAAAATCATCTCAATGAAAAGAACAAGAGATAGTACCGACTGCCAGGGATCTGCTCAATAAGGACATTAGTACACTATCGGATCTAGAGTTCAGAATCATGACTTTAAAGATACTAGCTGGGCTTGAAAAAGCATGGAAGTTATTAGAGAAACCTTTTCTGGAGAAATAAAAGAACTAAAATCTAACCAAGTCAAAATCAAAAAGGCTATTAATGAGTTGCAATGAAAAATGGGGGCACTAACAGCTAGGATAAATGAGGCAGAAGAGGGAATCAGTGATACAGAAGACCAAATGATGGAAAATAAGGAAGCTGAGGAAAAGACAGATAAACAACTACTGGATCACGAGGGCAGAATTCGAGAGATAAGTGATACCATAAGCTGAAACAACATTAGAATAATTGGGATCCCAGAAGAAGAAGAAAGAGAGAGAGGGGCAGAAGGTATATTGGAGCAAATTATAGCAGAGAACTTCCCTAATTTGGGGAAGGAAACAGGCATCAAAATCCAGGAGGCACAGAGAACCCCTCTCAAAATCAATAAAAATAGGTCAACACCTCGACATCTAATAGTAAAACTTACGAGTCTCAGAGACAAAGAGAAAATCCTGAAAGCAGCTCGGGAGAAGAGATCTATAACCTACAATGGTAGCAACATTAGATTGGCAACAGACCTATCCACAGAGACCTGGCAGGCTAGAAAGGACTGGCAGGATATATTCAGAGCACTAAATGAGAAAAATATGCAGCCAAGAATACTATATCCAGCTAGGCTGTCATTGAAAATAGAAGGAGAGATAAAAATCTTCCAGGACAAACAAAAACTAAAGGAATTTGCAAACACAAAAACAGCCCTACAAGAAATCTTGAAAGGGGTCCTCTAAGCAAAGAGAGAGACTAAAAACAACATAGACCAGAAAGGAACACAGACAATATACAGTAACAGTCACCTTACAGGCAATACAATGACACTAAATTCATATCTTTCAATAGTTACCCTGAATGTAAATGGGCTAAATGCCCCAATCAAAAGACACAGGCTATCAGATTGGATTAAAAAACAAGACCCATTGACATGCTGTCTGCGAGAGACTCATTTTAGACCCAAAGACACCCCCAGATGGAAAGTGAGGGGGTGGAAAACCATTCACCATGCTAATGGACACCAAAAGAAAGCTGGGGTGGCAATCCTTCTGTCAGACAAATTAGATTTTAAACCAAAGACTGTAATAAGAGATGAGGAAGGACACTATATCCTACTTAAAGGGTCTATCCAACAAGAAGATCTAACAATTGTAAATATCTATGCCCCTAACATGGGAGCAGCCAATTATATAAGGCAATGAATAACAACAGCAAAGAAACACATTGACAACAATACAATAATAGTGGGGGACTTTAACACCCCCCTCACTGAAATGGACAGATCATCTAAGCAAAAGATCAACAAGGAAATAAAGACTTTAAATGACACACTGGACCAAATGGATTTCACAGACATATTCAGATCATTCCATCCCAAAGCAACGGAATACACATTCTTCTCTAGTGCCCATGGAACATTCTCCAGAATAGATCACATCCTAGGTCACAAATCAGGTCTCAACCAGTACCCAAAGATTGGAATCATTCCCTGCCTATTCTCAGACCACAATGCTTTGAAACTAGAACTCAATCACAAGAGGAAAGTCGGAAAGAATTCACATACATGGAGGCTAAAGAGCATCCTACTAAAGAATGAATGGGTCAACCGGGAAATTAAAGAAGAATTTAAAAAATTCATGGAAACCAATGAAAATAAAAACACAACTGTTCAAAATCTTTGGGATGCAGCAAAGGCAGTCCTAAGAGGAAAGTATATAGCAATACAAGCCTTTCTCAAGAAACAAGAAAGGTCTCTAATACACAACCTAACCCTACACCTAAAGGAGCTGGAGAAAGAACAGCAAATAAAGCCTAAACCCAGAAGGAAAAGAGGAATAATAAAGATCAGAGCAGAAATCAATGAAATAGAAACTAAGAAAACAGTAGAACAGATCAACGAAACTAGGAGCTGGTTCTTTGAAAGAATTAACAAGATTGATAAACCCCTGGCCAGACTTATCAAAAAGTAAAGAGAAATTACCCAAATCAAGAAAATCATGAATGAAAGAGGAGAGATCACAACCAACACCAAAGAAATACAAACAATTATAAGAACATATTATGAGCAACTCTATGCCTGCAAATTAGATAACCTGGAAGAAATGGATGCATTCCTAGAGATGTATCAACTGACAAACCTGAACCAGGAAGAAATAGAAAACCTGAACAGACATATAACCATTAAGAAATTGAAGCAGTCATCATATCTCCCAACAAACAAAAGCCCAGGGCCAGTTGGCTTCCCAGGGGAATTCTACCAAACATTTAAAGAAGAATTAATACCGGGCACCTGGGTGGCTCAGTTGGTTAAGTGACTGCCTTTGGCTCAGGTCATGATCCTGGAGTCCCGGGATCGAGTCCCACATCGGGCTCCCTGCTCGGCAGGGAGTCTGCTTCTCCCTCTGACCCTCTCATGCTCTATCTCATTCTCTCTCTCAAATAAATAAAAAAATCTTAAAAAAAAAAAAAAGAAGAATTAATACCTATTCTTCTGAAACTGTTCCAAAAAATAGAAATGGAAGGAAAACTTCCAAACTCGTTCTATGAGGCCACCATTACCTTGATCCCCAAACCAGACAAAGACCCCATCCAAAAGGAGAATTACAGACCAATATCCTTGATGAACATGGATGCAAAAATTCTCACCAAAATACTAGCCAATAGGATCCAACAGTACATTAAAAGGATTATTCACCATGACCAAGTGAGATTTATCCCTGGGCTGCAAGGTTGGTTCAACATCCACAAATCAATCAACATGATACAATACATTAACAAAAGAAAGAACAAGAACCATATGATCCTCTCAATAGATGCAGAAAAAGCATTTGACAAAGTACAGCATCCTTTCTTGATCAAAACTCTTCAGAGTATAGGGATAGAGGGTACCTACCTCAATATCATAAAGCCTCTATGAAAAACCTACAGTGAATATCATTCTCAATGGGGAAAAACTGAGAGCTTTGCCCCTAAGGTCAGGAACATGGCAGGGATGTCCACTATCACCACTGCTATTCAACGTAGTATTGGAAGTCCTAGCCACAGCAATCAGACAACAAAAAGAAATCAAAGGCATCCAGATTGGCAAAGAAGAAGTCAAACTCTCACTCTTTGCAGATGATATGATACTTTATGTGGAAAACCCAAAAGACTCCACCCCAAAACTGCTAGAACTCATACAGGAATTCAGTAAAGTGGCAGGATGTAAAATCAATGCACAGAAATCAGTGGCATTCCTATACACCAACAACAAGACAGAAGAAAGAGAAATTAAGGAGTCGATCCCATTTACAATTGCACCCAAAACCATAAGATACCTAGGAATAAATCTAAGCAAAGATGCAAAGAATCTGTACTCAGAAAACTATAAAATACTCATGAAAGAAATTTAGGAAGACACAAAGAAATGGAAAAACATTCCATGCTCATGACTTGGAAGAACAATTATTGTGAAGATGTCAATGCTCCCTAGAGCAATCTACACATTCAATGCAATCCCCATCAAAATACCATCCACTTTTTTCAAAGAAATGGAACAAATAATCCTAAAATCTGTATGGAACCAGAAAAGACTCTGAATAGCCAGAGGAATGTTGAAAAAGAAAAGCAAAGCCGGCAGCATCCCAATTCCGGACTTCCAGCTCTATTACAAAGCTGTCATCATCAAGACAATAGGGTACTGGCACAAAAACAGACTCATAGATCAATGGAACAGAATAGAGAGCCCAGAAATGGACCCTCAACTCTATGGTCAACTAATCTTTGACAAAGAAGGAAAGAATGTCCAGTGGAAAAAAAGACAGTCTCTTCAACAAATGGTGTTGGGAAAATTGAACAGCCACATGCAGAAGCATGAAACTGGACCATTTCCTTACACCACACACAACAATAGACTCGAAATGGTTGAAAGACCTAAATGTGAGACAAGAGTCCATCAAAATCCTAAAGGAGAACACAGGCAGCAACCTCTTCGACCTCAGCCGCACCAACTTCTTCCTAGAAACATCACCAAAGGCAAGGGAAGCAAGGGCAAAAATGAACTATTGGGACTTCATCAAGATAAAAAATTTTTGCACAGCAAAAGAAACAGTCAACAAAACCAAAAGACAACCGACAGAATGGGAGAAGATATTTGCAAATGACATATCAGATAAAGGGCTAGTATCCAAAATCTATAAAGAACTTATCAAACTCAACACCCAAAGAACAAATAACTCAATCAAGAAATGGGCAGAAGACATGAACAGACATTTTTCCAAAGAAGACATCCAAATGGCCAACAGACACATGAAAAAGTGCTCAACATCGCTCGGCATTAGGGAAATCCAAATCAAAACCTCAATGAGATACCACCTCACACCACTCACAATGGCTAAAATTAACAAGTCAGGAAATGACAGATGTTGGCGGGGATGTGGAGAAAGGGGAACCCTCCTATACTGCAAGCTGGTGCAGCCACTCTGGAAAAAAGTATGGAGGTTCCTCCAAAAGTTGATAATAGATCTACCATATGATCCAGCAATTGCACTACTGGGTATTTACCCCAGAGATACATGCACCCAGAAGCTTATAGGAGAAATGTCCACAAAAGCCAATCTTTCGGAAGAGCGAAGATGTTCATCGACAGATGAATGGATAAAGAAGATGTGGTATATATATATACAATGGAATATTATGCAGCCATCAAAAGGAATGAGATCTTGCCATTTGCAATGACATGGATGGAACTGGAGGGTGTTATGCTGAGCGAAATAAGTGAAACAGAGAAAGACATGTATCATATGACCTCACTGATATGAGAAATTCTTAATCTCAGGAAACAAACTGAGGGTTGCTGGAGTGGGGGGTGGGGTGGGAGGGATGGGGTGGCTGGATGATAGACACTTTGGAGGGTATGTACTATGGTGAGCACTGTGAATTGTGCAAGACTGTTGAATCACAGATCTGTACCTCTGAAACAAATAATGCAATCTATGTTAAGAAAAAAAAAAAAAGAAGATAGCAGGAGGGGAAGAATGAAGGGGGGAAAATCGGAGGGGGAGATGAACCATGATAGACGATGGACTCCGAAAAACAAACTGAGAGTTCTAGAGGGGAGGGGGGTGGGAGGATGGGTTAGCCTGGTGATGAGTGTTAAAGAGGGCATGTTCTGTATGGAGCCCCTGGTGTTATGCACAAACAATGAATCATGGAACACTACATCAAAAACTAATGATGTATGGTGATTAACATAACAATAAAAAAGTAAAAAAAAATATCAGAGCTGATATGGCAGCTAGAATTTGCAAGGCAATATACAAGAAAGAAGGGAACTGTGCAGAGAAGGACTGCCAGAAATTTTCATTGAGTCTTATGTTTCCTGTAAAATACTGCAACAGAAAAATATTTAAAATAGATCTAAATAAAAAGTCAATAAATTCAAATGGAGTTCAAAAACAAAAACAAAACAACAAAAAAAGAAATACAGCTAATTTTTATGTTAATCTTGTATCCTACAACATTGCTGAACGTTTTTACTAGCTCTAGTGCTTTGTTGTCTTGTTTTGTTGTTGTTAATATTGGTGTTGGTGGTTTTGCAGATTTTCTTAGGGCTTTCTTACATATAAGATCATGTTATCTACAAATAGAGATAATTTTATTTCTTCCTTCTGATTTGCACAGCTTTTTTTTTTTTTAATGTGAAAAAAAAGTTTATTCAGTAAGCAGAAAGTACTGTAGACACTGGGAATTGCCTCCCCCAGCAATGGTGGGAAGGGGTGACCTCCTCACCCCTGCAGCCCCCATGACTCTGCGGTGGCTCCACATGTTCCCTGCATCCTTCCCCTCAGTCATAGGCCTCATCATCCTCCTCCTTGTCACCAAAGAAGAAAGTATTTTGGTTCAGGTTCTCAGACTCCTCCTCCTAAGAGAAACTATCATTGTCCAGCTCCTTATCAAACTCTTCCTGCTGCCATTTGGGTATATCATCCTCATCATCTTCCTCCTCTTCATCTGTCTCCTCCTCCTCCTTCTCCTCCATCCTTGAGGAACCCTGGGGCTGATTGCTGGGTACTTAGATCCTTTCACCTCTTGGGCCTCTGACAAGACCAACCCAGAAGTCCTAGGTGGAATGTGCAGGATAGCCAGAAGCCTCTCCTAGATCTGCCAGAGCAGCTCTAGGCCCGTGATTTGAACAGTTTTTATTTTTCATGCCTAATACCTCTGGCTAGAACTTCTAGTACTATGTTGAATAGAAGTGATGAAGATACTCTTGTTCCTAATCTTAGGGGGAAAGCTTTGAGTCTTTCACCATTGAATATGATTTGCTATGGGTTTCTTACATGTGACCTTTATTTTTGAGTACGCCTCCTTCTCTTCCTAGTTTGTGAGTTGTTTTATCATGAAAGAGTGTTGGATTCTTTCAAATGCTTTTTCTGCATCAGTTGGCATAATTATGTGGTCCTTCAATCTATTTTTGTATGTTGAACCATTCTTGCACTCCTGATGTAATTCTCACTTGGTGATGGTGTATAATCCCTTGAATATGTTGCTGAACTCGGTTTGCTAGTATCTTATTGAGGACTTTTCCATATATATTCATAAGAAATATTGGCCTTTAGTTTTCTTTTCTTGTATTTTGTCTGGCTTTGATATCAGGGTAATGCTGGTATCAGAGAATGAGTTAGGAAGCTTTCCTCCTCTTCAAAGTTTTTGAAGAGTTTGAGAAGAAATGTTGTTAATTTTTTTTTTATGATATAATTTGCCAGTGAGACCATTTGGCTCTAGGCCTTTGTTGTTGTTGTTGTTGGGATGTTTCTGATTATTGATTCAATATCCTTACATGTTATAAGTCTATTCAGATTTTCTGTCTCCTTGAGTCATTCTGATAATTTGTGTCTTTCTAGAAATGTTTCTGTTTTATCCAGGTTGCCTAATTTATTGGCATATAATTATCTGTAATATTCTCTTATAATCCTTTTATTTCAGTGAAATTGGTAGTAATGTCTCATTTATGATTTTAGAAATCTGAGTCTTCCTTCTTTTTATCATAGTCAATTTAACTCAAGTTTTGCCAATGTTGTTGATCTTTTCAAAGATTCAACTTACAGTTTTGTTTCCTCTATTGCTTTTTTATTCTCTCTTTCATTGATTTCTGATCTAATCTTTATTATTTATTTCCTTCTGCTAGCTTTGGGTTTAGCTCACTCTGGCTTTCCTACTCCTTTTAAGTGTAGAGTTTAGTTATTGATTTGATTTTTTTCTCATATAATTTAGATGTTATATTTATAAATTCCCCCTTGTAGTTCTGTTTTCACTGCATCCTGTAAGTTTTGGTATGTTGTGTTTTCATTTTCAGGTGTCTTGGGTATTTTCCTATTTCCCTTGTGATTTTTTATTCATCCACTGGTAGTTTAAAGTATGTTCTTTAATTTCTAGGTGTTTGTAAATTTTCCAGTATTTGTTCTTTATTGATTTCTACTTTTATTCCATTGTGGTTGTAAAATATGCTTTGTATGATTTCAAACTTATTTAAATTATTAAGATATTTTGTGGCCCAAGATATAATTTATTCTAGAGAAGGTTATATGTCCACCTGAGGAAAAAAAATGTATATTCTGCTGTTGTTAGAGGGACTCTACTGTCTATATCTGTTAGGTTGAATTGATTTATACTATTATTGGAGTTTTCTATATACTTATTAATCATCTGTCTGATTCCCCTAGTCATTATTTAAAGTGAGATATTGAAATTCTCAAGTATTATTGTAGAACTGTTCATTTCTATCTTTAATTCTGTCAGTTTTCTTCATATATTTTTGGGCTCTATTGGTAGATGAATATATAATTGTTATATCTTGAATCTTTATCAATCTATAATATCCTTCTCTATCTCTTATAAACTTTTTGACTTAAGGCTATTTTGTTTCATAATAGTATAGCCAGTCCAGCTCACTTTTGGTTACTATTTACAAGGAAATAGTTCCATCTTTTTATTTTCAATCTTTTTGTGTCTTTGTATTTACATACACAACATATATATGTTGTATAGCATATAGATGGATCATGGGTTTTTTTTTTAATCCATTATGCCAATCTCTGCATTGAAGAGTTTAATCCATCTACACTTAAAATAATTGCTAAGGAGGGGTGCCTGGGGGGCTCAGTTGTTAAGCATCTGCCTTTGGCTCAGGTCATGATCCCAGGGTCCTGGGATTGAGCCCCACATCAGGCTCCCTGCTCCACGGGAAGCCTGCTTCTCCCTCTCCCACTCCCCCTGCTTGTGTTCCCTCTCTCGCTGTGTCTCTCTCTGTCAAATAAATAAATAAAATCTTTAAAAAAAATATTTGGTAAGGAATGACTTACTTATGCCTTTCAGCTATTTCTTTTCTGTATGTCAAGTTTTTTGTTCCTCAATTTCTCCATTACTGCCTTCTTTTCATATCTAGTTTTTTGTAGGGTTTTTTTGTTGTTGTTGTTGTATTGTTTTGTAGTATACCATTTTGGTCTCCTTTCATTTTCTGTATGTTTTATAGATATTTCTTTAATGGTTATTTGGGCTATTATAATTAACATCTTAAACTTATAACAACCTAGTTTAAATAATACAAACTTAATTTCAATAGAATACAAAAGCTTGGCTCTTATGCATTTCTGACCCTCCCCCTTTATATTGTCACAGATTACATTTTTATTCATAGTGTACCCATTAACATAGACTTATTGTTTTATACAGTTACCTTTTTATTTGTTTGTTTTTTATTTTTTTAATTTTTTATTTATTTTTTATTACATTTACCTTTTTAATTAAATAGGGGAAAATGGAGTTCCAAATCAAAAGTATAGTAATACTGGCTTTTATATTTACTTAGGTAGTCACTTTACCAATGCCCTATATTTTTGCATATGGCTTCAAGTTACTCTCCATGTTCTTTCTTTTCACTCTCATGGACTGCCTTTAGAATTTCTTATAGAACAGCTCTTCTAGTAATAAACTCCATCAGGTTATGTTTACCTTGAAATGTCTTAATTTCATCTTCATTCTTGAAGAATAGTTTTGCAGATATAGAATTATTAGTTGACTGTTTTTCTTCCAGGACTTGAAATATGTCATCCCACTGCCTTCTGGCCTCCATTTTTAGTGATTAAAAAAAATCACTTTTTAGTCTTATTGAGAAGCTCTTGTATGATATGAGTCACTTCTCTCTTGCTGCCTTCAAGATTTTTTCTTTGTCTTTATCTTTTGACAATTTCACTGTAATTTGTCACAGTGTAGCTTTCCTGAGTTTATCCTTCTTGGAGTTTATTGTGCTTCTTGATTGTGCATATTCATATCTTTGATCAAATTTGGGTAATTTTTGGCCATTGTTTTTTACAAATATTTTTTTTTGCCTCTTTCTAGCTCTCTTCTTCTAGAACCCCCATGGTGCATATATGTGCACACTTGATGGTGTCCCACAGGTCCAGTGGGCTCTGTTCATTTCTCTTTATTCTTTCTTTCTTTCTCCCCCTCAAACTGGATAAACTCAATTGCTTTTCTTCAAACTCACTGATTCTTCCTTCTGCCTGTTTAAATCTATCATTGAATTTTTCTAGTGAATTTCTCCACTATTGTACTTTTTACCTCTAGAATTTATGTTTAGTTCATTTTTTATAATTTCTCTCTTCATTGAAATTTCACATTTTTTCAACACTATACTTACATATTTTTGGCAGCATTATTTATAATAGCCAAAAGGTAGAAGCAACCAAAGCACCCATCAATAGATGAATGAATAAATGAATTGTAGTATATATGTAAAATAGAACTTTATTAAGCCACAAAAGGAATGAAATATTGAAATGCTACCACTTGGATGAACCTTAAAAACATTGTGCTAAGTGAAAGAAGTCAAACAGAAAAGGTTACATTTTGTATGAATCCATTTTTATGAAATATCCAGAATAGGCAAATCTATAGAGACAGGAGATTAGTGGTTACCATAAGATAAGGGGAGTTGGGAATAGAGAGTGATTATTTAATGGATACAGCATGTTTTTCTTAAGTGATGAAAAAGTTTTGAAACTAGAGAGAGGTGATGGTTGCACAACATTGTGAATGCACTAAATGCAGCTGAATTATACACTTTAGAAGGGTTAATTGTATGTTATGTGACTTTTACCTCAATAGTAAAAGGTCTGAAACAAGCTATTGAATTTAAGAGACAAATGTGAAACCTTGAGCCCAAAATGACAGAATATATGTTCTTTTCAGGTATACATAAGACATTTACTAAAACTGACAATATGCTGGACCATAAAACAAGCCCACAGTGGAATTAAACTAGCAATCAATAAGAAAAAGACAAAAATGTAGGTTTCAAAATAATTTACTTCTAAATACCAAAATTAACTTCTAAATAAAATTCCTTTTTTTATGGATGTTATATAATATACACACTTGCATATAATAAATTCATGCTTAAAAATACTGACTGAGTGACTATCCCAAATCACATAAGTAGTAAATGGTGAAGTCAGAATTCAATCTCAAGTCTGTGGTTCTTAATCAGTATATTACTGACTATATTGAGATGAATAAAGTCAATTGTTTGGAGGAAGATACTAATAAAAGTAAAGTGATGTTTATAATCTCCACATGAGCTTGTTAGTTTAAGTTTGTTTAGTGCCGTGGTCAGAACCCTTAAATCAAGCCAACTATGTGGTGGGTATCATTGTTCTAAGAGCAATCAAGTTAGACTATGAGTGTGGATTAGTATAAAGTACAAAACTGCCACTAAAAATAATCCACTGTGAAAGACATACCTTTTTCTGTAGGCCATGTATAAAAAGAATTTCAGAAAACAGTGCAAATTATAAATTGGAAGTTTCACAGTATAGGTAGGAAATGTGCTGAAAGTAGAAATTTAGGGATTCAAGGGTACCATAACTGAGTGCAAAAGCAGGAAATTTCATTCAAAAGAGAGGCTTTCATAGTTCTGTAAGGGGAAATCATGTCTAATGCTGGAACCTTTGAGGAAGAATGTCTGGAAATGAAGAAAACCCAGTGAACTAATTTATTTAGACATTTAAAAACTATTTCCTAATGTTACTACTAATTGATAATTCCTTAATAAAGTCACCAAAGCTATTTAGGAAAGATTTTAGTCATAGAGTTGGCATTAACTATGAAACAAAATAATAAAAGCTAGATAAATACTGCTTTCCATCAGTGCTCTCAACCAAGTTTCCTGCTTCAACCATGACACTGACAGCTTTAAAATCTTGCTCCAACTTAGAGATGCATTTCTGACTACTTAATTTGCAAACCATGCAAATACATGTCTCAGTAAAAGTGTACTTTTTTTACCCATGTCACATTTACACTTACCCCAAAGCACTACCATCCAAATAGTCTGCTTTAATCTAAAAATGCCAGCAGCATCCTAGAAATTTTATCCTTTTGTTCCCTCTTTTTCCAAGTGGTGATGCAATCCTATCAATGTATTTTTTTTTCTTTTCCACACACCTCTCTCATTTTAACCATCTCCCTAAGTCCTCATGATTTTTTACCTGCTGTGTTCCTATAGCTTCTTAATTGATATACTTTCATTAATATCATAATTAAGTTTCCAAATAGATTCCAAAGTTTTCTTCCTTTAAAAAAAATATGATCTTGTTACTCAGCCATTCAAATTTCTATTAATTCTGCATCAATTAGGATTAAGTTCAAGGTCAATTAAAAGACCCTTCTCCATCTAGCCATAGCTTCTCCTTCAGCTTCTCTTCTGGGCAATCCTTTCCAGGTTCTCCATGTTGCCTTCACACTGAACTTTCTACCATTTCCCCAATTCTCCAACACATGTCTTTTTCCCAAGGACCTGTACAAATTTGCATATCCTATTTCCCCTGTGTGTATCCTACCTTACATTTCTGCTTCATGAATTTGCCCTCATATTTTAAGATAAGATCACCTCCTTTGAGAAGTTTCTGTTGGCATCCTCTGGGAGACTTTGGCATTTCCATTCCTATATTTCCTCAGCATTTTCTTCATCTCTTATCATAATATTTATGGCATATTACAATAATTTATGTGTCTGTCTCCTCTACATTATAACTTTCTGCCTTGGGGATATTTTTATTTACCTTTGTATTGCAATACAATTGATAATATAATAGGCACTCAATAAATGTTGTTTGATTAAAACAATGGATAGATTGATGTTTTTACCTCAGAAACTGGTCCCCAAGCTGAGGAATGTTATTTAATATTAATATCTGCATAGTTCGAGATGGCATTGGATTTTTCTTGGTGTTAAAATTGCAAGATGACAATACAATCAGAGTTTGGGATTTAAAACTCTAATTAACCAAAAGTAGGAATAGTAAAACAAAACAAAAAGTAAAAGAAAAAAAGAAAGGAAGAAAGAAAGAAAGTAAACAAGATTCTCTCAGCATGCAAGAGTAACGAAAAAGAAGGGGACTGAGGCAAGCAATAATTGAGCAATATTTCTTAAATCATGGAAGATAAGAATGTAGTTACCAGGGACTTGGTCATAAAACTCTGAAATATTTGAGAGTTGGATAAGAAACTTTTAGAATTATTTCACCCAGTTAAACTAATGGAACCATCTAACCATCAGCCTTGGATCAGACTGAAAAATCATTTCAATATAGTTTGAGTAAAGTCACACATTACAAAATCAGCACAGAGATGTTGGCAACCTGTTTTTATATTTAAGAGGTGTCCCTATTAGTAATCTACTTACACCAGGACCAAAGCATAGTTTCCTAATTTTATGTTCTTCTTTCACAAACTATCCTATACACAGTTCATTTCCACAAAAAGAAATCTCTTGTTTCGTCAATATTCTATCTCAAAATCTCTCAGTGCTTCCCCCAAACCTACTAAATTAGGTTTAAAAGTATCTTTTTTTCAAAGCTTCTCAATGTCATCTTCTACCACTCCTTTGCTTCATTCCAACCAAACAAAGACATTTTATAGTCCATGAGCACTTCTCATGCTTTGTAATCTCATACGCCCTGATTTTCTCCTTCTCTCTATAACTTGGTTCAGATTTTCCACCTTTCATCATCACTACCATATCAAATATAAAACTTTATTTCATTATTATATTTCAAAATACAAAGTTTTTGTTCTGATTTTAGACAGATGCAGGTTTATATCCTAACTCTGCCACTGGAAAGTGGGTGAAGTCACAAATTCTCTAGACTTTAGATTCTTTTTTTATAAAATGGTCAATAACAATGCTTAATTGTACCCTTCGACAATCTTACCTCAATAGGTCATGGATACTTTCGCCCATGTACCAAATGGCAATATTTCTTCCATCTATGAACATGTGGAATTGGTAATCTATGCCTATGATTGGTTTATAGCATCCCATTTCCATGAGTAAATTGTAATTTTACAAAAGAAAGAAAAAAAATTTGCAAAGATTTTAATATTATACATCACATGAAATTATGAAAAATTTTATAGCCTTGAGACTTAGAGGTAGTGGTTAGTAAAGTGCCTGACACATAATAATAGAATAATAGATGGTGGTTATTATTAGTTAGGTAATATTATTAACACAGTTACTGCTATTATTATTATTTGATGTGCTTATTTTCTTTTAAGTTCTCAGAATTTTCTATCTAATTATGTATATTTTTCCAATTATTTGTATACACGAGTCAGCCTCTCTGCTCATTTTGTAACTTTCTTGACATTAGGGACTGTGTTTTAATCTGTCTTTTAAATAATCCTCCCCACTTCCTCACACACAAGAAATTCAATAAATATGTGTTGAATTGAACAATATAAATATCTAGTATATAATTAAAATAGGATATAAGAGAAACTGTGACTTCCTTTGTAATCAACATCATAGTAAGAAGCATGAATAACTACAAAAACTCTTGGTTTCCCTGATGTATCTTGTTATGCAGGATACCGTGCAGTAATGATGCTAACATCATTTTTACTTGTTCTATCAGAACAAGTGAATGATCAAATTATTCAAGGTTAAAATAACAAAGCCTAAACCTCATTTATTTTGCTGATGCATTTTTCTGGTTTCTCCCTCACTTCTTCATATTCAGGGGGTCTATGCTCAGGTTACCTCCTCTGAGAGGTCTTCTGGGATCACCTGGACCACAGCATTTTCATATCATTTCACCACCTACGATACAGGTTTATCTGTTTATTTTTTATCTCTTACCTCTAGAGTGTAACTCCATGAGAGCAAACTTTGTTTTGTTTGTCTCTGTATCCCTTGCATTTAGAAGAGTGCCTGGATTGTGATAAACATTCAAAAAGTATCATTTTAAAAATTATGAATTAATGAATCATTGAAAATAATGATATCTGCATATATGGTTTTTTGATAGATATGATACTGAAGAATGATTCAAGACACTGTAATTTTAATACAAAAAAAAAAGAAAAAATCAAGATGGCAATTACTAAGTCATCTAGATAATTTTTCTAGCTAGGAATGCCAAATGCCAACCAGTTCCTAGTGTGAATTCAATTTTTAACTTGTTTAAATTAATTATTTATTTAACTATAAAATTATAATTTTATAAAAATGTATAATTATATTAAAATAAAATTATATAAAATAATCATATAATATATATTAGTAATTAATTTTAATATAATTAACTTAATAAAGCCTGTGGGCATTTTTTTTTCAGTTTATCAGATAGGAAAAAAATGAAATGACATCATGACCTAAATTATTGCTAGTTACTTAGCGTTATGCTATAAAGGTGGATAAGAAGAGAGAAGGGGAGTAAGTCAATTAATAATTAGAAAGCTGACACTTTGTTTAGCTCTCGCAGGATGATGTTACTTATATGACTCTCACCAGAACTGGCCTTCTAAGGGTCTTACAGACATGAGTTAGAGAAAATAATACTCAAAAGGGATCTCTAAACAATTATGTTTGTTCCTCTCAAGATGATAGAGAAATACAATTAAAGACACAAAAAGATCCAATGGCCTATTCGTGGTTTTTTGTGCTTAAATTCTACATGTTAAATTGCTACAAGATATCTATAAGTACACTTCCTGATTACCTAGAAGATATCATGAACAACACATCCAACAACGAAGCCTCATTATTTAACTCTCAAATTCAATTTACTCATTTAACAAGTTAACTCAAGTTAACAAGTATTTATGTATTGATTCCTGTGGGCAAAGCACTGTGTCAGGCACTGAGAATATGACAATAAACAAGATGCTAGCTCTTTATCAAGTAAAATGCTAACTAATGGGAAAATATACACAGTAACAGGAAAATAAAATGCAACACAAGTGGGCTGTGATAGAGCTAAGCAAAAAATAATACAGAAGCATGTAGGACACCACTTACCAATTCTTAATAAAACATCATGGAAGGTTATGAGAAGGAGTAATGTTTAGGCAATAATACAAGGAAAATGCATAGTATATATGACACCATTCTTTCAATATGATGGACATTGCTTATCCAATGAACCCTAGACTTGTCCTTACATTCCTTATGCTCCTTAACCTAGTCCTTCAGGAATCCGTAGTCAGTCTATCAGAATTATTGGTTATAAAATCACTGGTTTAAGTGGATATGTAGGACGAGAACAAATTGTGATGGAAAAAAGTGAGAGTGGGAGAAAAAAAGAGATGGAGAATGTCACTATGAAAGAAAAGGAATGGTTATAGGGGAAGGTGCAGAGAGCTCAGTTTGACTGGAGCATAAAGTTTAAAGAAAGAATGGTGAGAGATGAGGCTAGAGAACTAAAACAAGTTGATGAAGGGCATTGTAAGTGATATTAGGAAATGTGGACTTGATCGTGAGGGCAAGGAGGAGAGAACCAAACTTTGTGACCTTTCAGTTCTCACTCATTCTAACCACACAAATTTTTTTACCTCATACATACTCTCTTAGCTTCCTTTTTCTCCCAGTTCATAACCACAACCATGACTGGGTCTTTATTTTGAAGTCACAAATCACTGAATTTGATCTTTTCCTAAAAACTGCATCTTAATAGTCTCACCTTTGAATAGATGAGAAACAATTTCATTTTTCAGTCCTATTTTTTATCTTTCTTTATATGCCCCTGTACATATAGGGCATAAAACTAATTATTTGTGTTCTGGACTCATACATTTCTCAGTAACTTATCATGGATCAGAGTCATGCTTTCAACATTTAGTTTCAAGAGATCTCCCCCAACTCTACTTGTACATCACCTCCATTTTCCATATTCTAGATTATAATAGGCCACAGTATTCCAAATGTTACAACACATTTCCTAACTCCTACAACAGTTTTCTCACCATTTCCAGAGTCCTCTAACAACTTCCACACTGCTTGCCACTTGACCCAAAACACTGCCACACAGTTTAAGTGTTTCTTTCCATGCTCCCTTGGTCCTGCACTCTCAGGCTATATATATATATATATAAAGCCTCCCAACTTCTGCTAATACACGTTGACTAGTTTCTACCGCTGCTTTGGAATTCCTTTCCCCTTAGTAAGCACAGCATTTTCTCAGCTGAATATATTGGACCATAACCCTAGTTATTGGTTTGGTAGCCAGGAGAGAGGCAGGTAAGGCTAAATTTTGAGATGGGTAGTATTTGTTTCCTTGCAAAGCAGTCCTCTGCACCTATGTCAAGCAAGGGACATTGAGAAGAAAGCAGTGACCTTTAGCATGAAGTATTGGGCTACTTCTAAAGCACAAAGTTCGGAGGATCTGGAGAGCCAAGTTTTATGAGTGCGTTGACCGAGATAGTCCCAATTCCAATTTGCAGGTGCTCACTTTTTTCTCCACAAGAGTTAGCAGCCTATCCAGGACTGAGAATTCAACCTTCTCAGAAGCTTTGTTACTGTTACAGTTAATTCCTGGGTTTATTGCTATCATTTTCTGTACTCCAGCTGCAGAAGATGAGTCCCTTTATATGCTACTAAGGAGGCCCTCTGACTATGATACTTCTTTCTTGATGAATAATTACTCTCACCCTTCCCTATCTTTCATGAATGCCTCACCAGGCTTCCAAAAGGGCCTCTGATTCCATTGTCCTTATAACTAGTCCTCCCCTCAATTTCTCAAAATCTTGAGATACTGCACCCACCAGTGAATCCCCTGACACTTATCTCACCAGTGAAATTTTCAGCAATTGTACTGCTACAGCATGTGCTTTACCTATCTCCAGTGTTCCAGTTCCAAAATCTCATTTTATAGTTTCCTTATTTGAACCACTCCAGGCACCAGCCATTTTAGATCGACTTCCTAGAAAGACAAAATCTGTGTTGGGGATTTGCATTCAGAGACTTTACTGGAGATGCAGAGAATTTACTACAGAATGAACACTTCTGGAGGAGTAACGGAAATTGGATCTTCCTTTAGAAGTACATTCTGTATTTGTTGTAAAACCTGTAAAGTCAATGGCAAAGGACAAGCCTATAGAAAAGGTAAGGAACTGGGAAGACTAATGCAATTTATCATCACCCAGTATCCAAGGTTGATAAATATAGTTCCTAAAAGAACAAGGGTTTCAAATGTTCTTTGTTATGATATTTTGCTGGTTATGAACAATACATATCACACATTTGTGTGTTTCTCTACTCCATTTACTGAAAAGCTATATGGCTTCTACTTTTAAATGGAGTCCAGAGCAGAAGACTCTCCAGCAGGTCCAAACTGCCTTGCTGCCTAAGATTTACGATGTAGCAGATACCAATGATACTCAAAGTGTTGGCAGTAAATAAAAACTTATAGGGAGCATCTAGAAAGTCCCAAAAGGAGAATCATAATGCTAAGATTCTGGAGTAAATTCATGGCTTCCTTTGGTTATAAATGCCCTCCTTTTAGGAAGGCTTCTGGCTTTTAGTATCCCTTTTTGAAGATTAACCATGAAACACTGAGTGACTTGAGCTGTCCTTAGGAATGAGATTAGAAGATCAAAAAGTATGTAGTGGGGTCTTTTATTTTTAGGAGAGATTGACAGTATGTTTCTACTTGTGATAGAAAGTTGATTCATTTTTTAAGACAATTCACTCATGCTAAGTTATGAAGTTGTATGAGATGTAAATGCAAGTAGAAAGGTGGAAGTGGATGCTGAGTAACAGGAGGAACACTGGCTGATCCTGGGCCTATTTTCAGTAAAATGCGTTTCTCACTCTCCCCTCAACAGGAAAGCTGATATCCACGGGTTTCATTTCCCAAGATTCTATGTTAGCTGGCTTCTCCTTAAGTTCAACCAGTGGGCATCCTTGGCAAAATATTGGCTGGTGAAAGGAAAAGAAAAGCCAGGGTTTTCTTCCTCCCTGTCTGCCTAAAATGTTGTCTCTGGCAGCAACTTTCTCCCCCTCAGCAGCTTCTGCTCGTACCAGACTGTCCCACTGATGAAGTATTTGAAGGTGAAACTGGCTGCTAGGCTCCCTTTGACCTTGTAGTAGTGGCTTCCTTCTGTTCCTGATCTGTGGGTTGTCTTACCATTTCACATTTGGCTTCTCAGCTCTGTCCTCACCTGTGTAATCACTTCACTCCATTACATTTTTTGTGTTATAATAATTGAGGTGATTTCTGCTTTCCTGGAGAGACTTCTCATGGATAAATAGCCATTGATAAAATATTTTGATACCCAGCAATGACGTTCACAGTGTAACAGGAAAGAGTTCTTGGACTGAGGGTAAATGTAAGAAAAACTGATGAAATATTACTTTACATCTTATAATTTCATTTTCTTGAAATAAAAATGATTCCTAACATTTTAGGCAGGGTACAAGATTTAGAAAGGTATCATTAAATGGTTATAGCTACAATGATTAAAGCAGAAATGTAAGATGAACATTACAAAGAGATGACACAAAGTAGACAGCTTCCACCCAGGACCATCATAATCATAGTTATGGTTATAGATAATAGAATGGTATTGGATTATTTTTGGCCAACCAAAACCATCACTAACCTTCATGTTACACCTGAATTAACATGACTGGTGGAATAAAACAATCTATATCTAAGTTAATAGAAAAGGCAGCTTAGGGAACATTAGGACTTGTTTTCTTGGTCATGCCTGAAAAGTCTTAGGTTATGATAGCAAAGTGATTCTAGTCCCTTCTTATAGTATTTCTAATTATTCTTGCTTGTCTCACAGTCATTTAATGTTTATTGTCCAGTGTCTCAAATTCTTCAACACAGCCACTGTCCTGGCAGATGTTCCAATAAATGATTCAAAAAAAGAAATGAAGTTATGTCGATTGGCACAAATTGAAGACCAGATTTTCACAAATGAAATCCCATCTTCAAGAAGAATCAGCAACAGAGGTGAAAGTCTGGACAATTCTTAATGATATCTTGCAGCTTTGACTGAGTGAAGAAAAAAATAAGGATTGAGAGTTTTGAAAGTTCCCACACTCCTAGGAAAACACTAATATTCTTTAACTATGGTAATAAGAAGCCATCAGAACTGTTTTTAAGTTCATTCAATCAATAAATAACTTACTTTATTAAACACACTTTAAAAACCAGCCAATCAACAATGTCCTTATTTTTGAAGTAGCCAATTAGGAACAAATCTAGCCCAATTAATATACCTCTGAGGACCAACCAAACAACAGTAGTCACACCCAAGTAACCATACTTTTACAGATGACACCATCCCATTCATGCTTTTGAACATCTGCCGATCCCTGAACTCCATGTTTCCCTAAAACTTTATATAAAATTAGTAGTTTGCTGAACTAGAAAGATTTTACATAATTCCAGCATAACTCCCTTACAATAGTGAGGAAAAAATTCAACTTTGCCTTTTTATATTGGATACTGAATGATGGTTTCATCATCCTTTGACATCCTTTAAATGTCCCTTTAATAAATGCAAAAATCTTTGGAGACTTTTTTCTTTAATACATTTCCCTAGATGACACAAAAAATAACAATGTAAATTAGCTTTGTTATGTAGAACTAACACAAACATTTAGCTTTCAAATAAAAAAGTGGTATGGTGCTAAATATTTATTTTTTAAAGATTGCTAAAATTTTTAAATTATAAAATCATTCATGTCAGTGTTTTGGGGGTGAATATTCTGGCGTCATAATCAAGCAAGATTTTATTCTGGCAAATTTCTTAAGTAATGGTTTTTATGCTTTTCAATGGTTTTTAGCTTTCACATAGCTATAAGATTTTAAAACTCAATGTATTTAAACTAAATTAAACTAAACTAAAACAGTTCACCCATTTCTTCCACCCCTCCCTCTTGCAACCATCAATATGTTCTCTGTATCTATGACCTTATTTTTGTTTGTTTTGTTTTGTTTCTTGTTTTTTGTTTTTGTTTTTTGCTTTTATTTAGATTCCACATATTTAAGTGAAATTATGTGGTATTTGTCTTTCTCTAACTTATTTCACTTAGCATAATGCCCTCAAGTTCCATCCATGTTGTCACAAATAGCAAGATTTCATTCTTTTTTTAGCCAAGTAATATTCCATTATATATAAATACCACAATTTCTTTATCCATTCATTTATCAGTGGACACAGATTATATACATATCTTAGCTATTGCAAATAATCATGCAGTGAACATGGGGATGCATATAGCTTTTTGAGTTAGTATATTTTTTTTCTTTTTTTTAAAGATTTTATTTATTTATTTGAGAGAGAGCACAAGCAGTGGGGAGGGAGAAGCACACTCCCTTCTGAGCAGGGAGCCGGATGTGGGACTCAATCCCAGGACCCTGGGATCAGGACCTGAACCGAAGGCAGATGCTTAACCAACTGAGCCACCCAGGCACCCCAGTATTTTTATTTTCTTCATACACATACTCAGAAATGGAATTGTTGGGTCATATGGTAGTTCTACTTTTAATTTTTTGATAAGCCTCCATGATTTTTTCCATTGTGGTTGTACCAATATCCATTCTGACCAATAGGGCACCAGTGTTTGCTTTTTTCCACATTTTTGCCAATACGTGTTATTTCTAGTCTTTTTGATAAGAGTCATTCTCATAGGTGTGAGATGATATCTCATTGTGGTTTTGATTTGCATTTCCCCAATGATTAAAAATGTAGAGCATCTTGGGCGGCACAATCTGTTGAGCGACTGACTCTTGGTTTCAGCTCCGGTCATGATCTCATGGTGTGGGATTGAGCCCCGTGTCCGAGCTCCGCTTAGCACAGGGCCTGCTTAAGATATTCTCTTCCTCTGCCCCTCTCCCCTCTAAAAGAAATAAATAAATCTTTTAAAAAATGATGTAAAGCATCTTTTCATGTATCTGTAGGCCATCTGTATGTCTTCTTTGGAAAAATGTCTACTCAGATATTCTGCCCATTTTTTAATCAGATTGTTCTTTGGGGTTTTTTTTTTTTGCTTTTGCTTTTGAATTGTATGCTTCCTTTTGTTTTATAATTGTAGCCAATTTGATGAAAGCATTACGTTCTTCATTTTTTGACATAACATAGGCCAAATAACTTGTTAACTAATATTTAGAATGTTATTCTAAGCTGTATTGGTATTACGTTAATAAAAAATAATAATGTCCTATGAAACAGCAAGGTATATACATTACTAAATGTGCTTCCCCATAAAGGAAGCACATTTTCTTGATTTTAGATAAAGATATAGGTATGAAATATGTATATAATTTCATATTTTGTTTCTTGATCAAGTACAAAAGAATTAAAGAGACAGTAACTCTTTTGGCCAAAGATCTTCCATTAACTGGAAGAACATTTGTACTATCCCAAACTTCTACTGGTTTCAAGATCAGCAAAGCTTTTATGCTCTCTGTTATTTTCTTCTTAAATTTGACTGGATTTTTTTTTCACATATTTTCACAAAAATACTTTATTCTTCTATTTTTCATGAGAGTCATGTAGTAAAATATACTTACTTCCCCACTGATTTCACAAAATGTCCAGATGTTTGAAATAGGGAGCAGTAGCCAGAGACGGAGAGAAGCAATGTCTGGGCCTGGAGAAGAGGAGGCAGTTGCTGAGGTCACAACTTATTGCAGCTACTTCATTCCTAATGTGAGCAGAAAGTGATTTAGAGAGGTAAAGGGAGATAATAGCGGAAGAGACCCTCAACAAATAACAGTATTTCTAAGTATCAGTGGGATAAGTATTGTATCCCATTTGTGTGTAATTAGTAATCATAATGATATGAATAATTTTATTTTTGCTTTACTTTTTAATTTTTTTAATTTTTAAAATTTTGTTTTATTTTTACTTTTTTTTTTAAGATTTTATTTGTTCATTTGAGACACAGAGATAGAGAGAGAGCATGAGCACAGGGACAGGCAGAGGCAGAGGGAGAAGCAGGCTCCCCACTGAGCCAGGAGCCCGATGTGGGGCTCGATCCCAGGACGCTGGGATCATGACCTGAGCCAAAGGCAGACTCTTAACCATCTGAGCCACCCAGGCTTATTTTTACTTTAAATTCAGACTATATACTTGTCTTTTAACATTGCACAACTATTTCAGAAGTTTACTTATTTTTTTTATTGATTTGTTTGAATTACCTCCTACTCCTGAAGATGGAATTCCCTGCAATTTACCGAATGTATGGAAAAAAGATAAAAGACCGTTCATAAAACATAAAGGGTAGTCAGGGAAATACCCCACCCATTTCAAAATACCCTGATTTAAGAAAAATATAGAAACTAAGTTCTATAATCTTTAAATGTTCTTTCTCCAGAACAAAAAAACAAAAACAAGGAAAATCTTACCAGTACAAAGTTTTTTTTTGTCCCTGAGTAGAAATAAATAAATAAAAATTTTAAAATGAGGAGACAACACTCAATGTAATAAATTAGTGCCATGATAGCAGTTTTTATGACAATGCAGAGACATTCCACAGAGGGCTGTTGTCTTTTATCTGCTGTGTGTGAAAACTTAAACAGTAATGTTAAGGCATAGTTTTGTTAGAAAGGCAGTTCTAATAGAATAGAGATTGTGATGATGTGGTCCAGACATATAGCTTTGTGATGTTAAAATTGAGAGAATGTAAGTAATAGTTTAGAAGTCTCTTAGGCTTCCCTTTTCATAAATCATTTGTGTCGGCCATGCCTTAAACAATATTGATTTTTCTAATTACAAAATTAATACAGGGGACTTCCAATTCAATATTGTTGATTAAATACTGTTTCTTAAACTTTATTATCTTCCAAAAGTGTAAGGCAATAAAAATCTTTACAGCCTCAAAGGAGGAGACCCAAGGAAAAGACAATAACCGATAAGAGAGGTCAACAAATTTTTAGAAAATGCAAATAAATGGAGGAGAGCTAACTGACCAAGAAGACCAGAGGAAGCTAAGACTATTATGCCTATAGAAGGGAGAGTGAGGAGAAAGAAGCCAGTTTTCCCTAAAGGACACTGGAAGTACCTAGTGTAACAAAAGACAGGAGTCACAGGGCTTGTAACCAGAGATGGCTAAGAGTTTATGTAATAAGCAGTTGGGCATTTAGGTAAATCCTGACCACTCTCTGCAGTCGAGCCTTCTCAAACATTAGCCTCCAACCCAGCCAAGCAGCCCACTCTGACCTCCCTCTCTCCGAAGACTCAGAACCAGAGAGTTTCAGGGCCATGCACAGAAGTCTCAGAGGGTGAGGGGCTGATTTATAAACAAAGTAAGCAACTGATGGTTTAATCAGCCTTTAAGGTTCTCCATGCAAAATTCAGGATCTTGCTATGACCATGCCAGAGCAGGGATTCTTGGAGTAGTGAGTTGCAAATTTGTAGGTTATTGCAGTGATTGGGATTTAATGGGATTTAATGGTTAGGAGTCTCAGATTCCAGATTCCAGACATCTTCTCATGTATGAAACTCCTTCACAGTGGAGAATTACCCCACATCCCTGAAGACTCTGATATCATAGTAGACAAATCAATTAGGATAAAGAAAAAATGTTTAAATCTGTGTGAATCTAGGACCTAACCACATTTTCTACAAAAACAACACTATTTTTACATATAAAAATAATGTATTTTGACATAACCTTAACAAAGACAATTTTTCAGGGATGCAATTATAAATTGAAGCTAGGTGGAATATTGTTTGGTTTGGACTTTAGCCAAGAGTTTTTAATCGTTTCATAAGATCATATCACCAAGACCAATGCTGCTCATGATATTGACGATGTCAGTACTACTCACCAACACAACTGTATCAGTTTGTATTCACAGCTATCACCTTTAGAGATTCTACAAGTAAGTGCAAGCATATAATTACCTTATCATGTCCACAGTAAATGTAGAGTAGCCATGTCTGATGGTTTACACATTGAAATGCATATAATTTTATTATTAAATATTTTTTGCTATTTCCTTTTTACATTGGAGTTATGACATTACATTGTTTTTGGTGAAGTTATATGCATTGATAGGGTAGGTTGTACTACTATGCTTTTCATTTCAGGGTAGTAAATGGAGATTTATAAAATATTTGCTTTAAAAAAAAGTGGTCATTGCTTCTAATAGGATTGAGAGCCACTGCCCTAGGATAAACTCATTAGTTGAAAATTCTTTCCCCAATAGTGTCCAATCAGGATTTCAGTATTTTATACTTAATGGACTGTCAGTCAACTGTTATCAAATGTTTGAAGAAAGTACTATACAGTGGCTAATTGAACATAATAAAAGAAAAAAAAAGAGAAAGACTCTAGCATAAAAAAGACAGACCAAAACAAAATAAAACAAGTAAGAAAAGAAAAAAATAAAACAAGACAAAGAAAACAAGATAATATTTTAAAAGGGTTTGTGTGTATGCACGTGTATGTGTTTGTACATACAGCAGCAGTTAAACTGTGTGGTCTGGAGGCCCCAGGGAGTCCCACGGCCTTTTTAGGAGTCTGCAAGGTCAGAGTCATTTTCATAATTATAGTAAAACACTATTTTCCTTATTCACTCTCATACTCTTTTTCAGAGGTTACATAATATGAGATATCACAACACAAATATAGAAGCAGTTATGAGAATCCAACTATCTTATAATAAACCAGAAAGTAAAGAAATTTGCAAATATATGTATATATGTAGCTACCCTTCTCAGTACATTATTTTTATTTTAGAAAATATAGCTATGCTTTATAAGTAATATTGGTGTTAACATTGGCTTATTAATGATGTTTTTAAATAAATTAATATTTTAATTATTGCTCAGGTTTAATTTCTAATACATTAAATATTAAAGTATAACCTACCTAAATAAAAGCTCCTTGGGGTCCTCAGTATTTTTTAATAATGAAAAGGGTTCCTGAGGCCAAAAAGTTTAAGGACCATTGATATACACCGTATAAAGCATATATCACAGATACTTGTGTATATACACATATATACCTCACACATATATGTGAATATATATAATATATACATGCATATCCATTTAATATCAAAACACAAGATCATGCAATCATGAAATAACAAACTTATAGAGAAACAACCAAAGAAAACTTGTATATTCCTTGTATATTCAAGATAGAGTAGCTAAAATTTTAAAAATAAGTTAGAGTTGGAAAATGTAATTGAGTAAACCATTCAGAATGAATAGCAAAAGACAAAATGATGAAAATATGAGAAGAGAGATAAGAAAATTAGAGAATAGATTTAAAAGTTCCAATATCCAGTAGAAAAATTCAGAAATAAATAAATAAATAAATAAATGGTGCAATAATTCAAAGAAACAATATATAAAACTCACAGAACTAAAAGATATAATATTAAGTCCCAAATATAATAAATGAAAAAAAGATCACTAATATGCATCATCATGCAATTTCATAAAACTGAGGGTAAAAAGAAGATCCTAAACTTGGCAAGAAAAATAATTGAAAAATCAGAAATAAAAATGGCAACATTGAAACTAAAAGAAAATGGAGCAATTCTGTAACATTTTGAGTAAAGAATACTTCATGCAGGAATTCTATATTCAAACTATCAATTAAGTGTTTACATAAAATAATGACATTTTGAAGGCATCTGGGTGGCTCAGTCAGTTAAGCGTCCAACTCTTGGTTTCAGCTCAGGTTTCAGCTTAATCTCAGGGTGGTGAGATTAAGCTCCAAGTTGGGCTTTGCACTTGGCATGGGGTCTGCTTGGGATTCTATCCCTCTCCCTCTGTCCCTCTCCTCACTCCCACTCACTCTCTCTCTAAAAGAAAAAAAGAAAGAAAGAAAAAGAAAGAAGAAAGAAAGAAAGAAAGAAGAAAAGAAAAAAAAGAAAAGAAAGAAACATTTCGTAAAGGCAATATTACCAAATTTTCACCTCCCATACACATTTCCAAGAAGGATTCTAGAAGAACAGGTAGAAAACTAAGAACCTTAAGATAATGCGTTCAGATAATAAGGGAAGCACCACTGGAGTGTCACACTGAATTCTTAAGGTCTGCAACAGGCATGGATGGAGAGCACCTGGATAGAGAGAAGCTAGGGCATGGAGCTCCAGAAAGGTGTCTCAGGAAGAAATAATTGAACCTGTAGACTTCCAGTCATTGAGCACAAAATTGTACTTGAGAGGATATTTAAGAATGTGAGGAGAAAATTGTCATATATAGAAAGCTAATCACATTTAGCAATGAGGGAATCATTCCCCAAAAAATGAAAGGTTGAAAAGAAAGGAAAAGTAATCATAATACACTACTCTTGACTTATTTGGCCAATAAATCAATAAAAAAAGAGTTGTGCCCTTTCACAACATTGTATCAAAGTCTTGTGAAATTTCTGAATAATAGAAATGCAGACAAGTCTAAAGATAGTTGTAAGAACAGTTAACCTAAGTGCCTAGAGGCTTAGATTTAAACATGCACCAATCTATGTGTATGAATTTCAGACCATTTTAAGTGAAAGTAGAAAGGTGTAATTTCATATTTATGAAATTAAAATAAAATTTCACATACTCTTTTATAGTATAATGATGATACTTCATAATTTTAATCAGACAATCTGAAGCACTCTATAAACATTAGCAAATTAAGTCTCACAATACCCCATGCAGTAGTTAAGAATAATCATTCATTATATACTCAATAGTTAAATTGAGACATCAAGAGATGAAGTAATTTATCTCAAGATCATACATTCCTTGAGTTCTAGAGAAAAGAGTTGCCTACAATTTTCCATATCTTTTGCTATAATGCTCAATCTTCTCTTGCCTATTGTATCGCTATAGAAAATATGCCGTGTTCTCTATTTACTGTCATTATCTAAATTGCAGGATTACCTGGCCACCTTGTTGGCTCATAAAGTCTCCATATTTCGCCTTTGGGGGATGTAAGATAAACCCACTCTTAATCAAATCCCCATTTTGGGTAATTCCCAATGTATTTCTCAAAAAAATTTTTCCAATATAATAACACCTTTGTTTAATAATTCATGCTTTCAGAAATCCATTCAGTATTAATTAACCAAATATTTATTAAGTGGTTTTATATGACAAACACTACAGATGTTATTCTTGCCATCACAGATTTTAGTGTCTACCAGGAAAGACAGAAAATTTTAAAAAGCAATTATAGTGAAGTCAGCCAAAGACTACTAACAGAAGAAGTGGGTAGAAACAAGGCTGTAGAAGTAGAGCTAACATCATGTTATGTCACGTTAAGGAATTTAGATTTTTCTAAAAAACAATGGGAATCTCTGCAAGAAATCACATTTTGATGTGAAATCACCCTGGCTGTTGTGTGAGTAGAGTGGGTGAGAAAAGAGCAAGACTGGAGGCAGGAAGACCAATTAGGAATCTCAACTGTGGTCCAGAGTAGAGATTAATGGTAGCATTTACTGGTGTGGAGAAAAGAGAAGTGACAGTTGGGAAAAAGACCTGTATTTAACAGATATGAAGAAATGAAATCAGAGTAATTTTGACTTTACATGGGAATAAATGAAAAAGAGAGAGACAGAGAGAGAAAGCACAGAAGATTCCCAACTGTCACAGAATAAGAAACTATAGAAGAAAACAGAAGCTTCTACATTTGACTGTAAAACAGAAGTTAGTTTTGTGGAGTTCAGAAAATAAGATGAAACTGAAATGCCAGACAAAAACAGAGAAGATGGAAGGGAGGAATATTGGAGTTAAAACATTTGAGTATTTTACATTATTGGGGAATAGAGAGAAAATAAATAATTGTAGACTTCAAACATGTCAAAAATTTTGAAAAGAATCATTAAAATAATGTAAATATAATGATTACGTTTCAAGCCACAATTTATATATAATCAAAATTGTTAGATTTTTTTTTTACACTCTCACCAAGAAAAAGAGGCTATATATTCCTTTCAGGCATACATAGAACATTCACAAAAATTGACCATCTGCTATGTAAATTCAACAAAATACTCAACACGATAAATTCAAAGAGATAGCATAGTAAACCCAAAGTTGAAGAAAGAAAATCATAAAGACTCAGATCAAAAATTCATAAAATGAAAAGTAAACATCTAAGTAACCAAAAACCAATGGAGTTGATTATCAAAACTAAAAGGTATTTCTTTGAAGATACTAATACAATACTGAAAAACCTCTAAGACTGTTATAGAAAACCAGACTAATGTTAACAATAATTATATGTTTCTATCTTTTGTTTTATTTTATTATTTTAATTTATTTTATTTTATTGTTTTATTTTATTTTAGAGAGAGAGTGAGAGAGAGAGTACAAGCAGGCGGAGCTATAAAGGGAGAGGGAGAAGCAGGCTCCCCACTGAGCAGGGGCTAGATCCCAGGACCCCGGAATCATGAGCCAAAAGCAGATGCTTAACCAACTGAGCCATCCAGGTGCCCCTCTTTTGCTTTATTTTAGAAAAGGTGATGGTCATTGTAATTCTTCTGTGATATGACTTTGAAGTTTTTCTGCATAGTGTCAGACTGGCCTCAGGCCAGCTTAAGGGAAGAGTCTCTCTAGTGTTTATATTCTTATCATAGGAAACAATATTAGCTCATCTTGATCCAGAACCCAGGGTCCAAAGGATATAGAAAAAAATTAAATCTATAAGGTAGAAATACAGAAGTATATTCTGCCACTCACTGAGTTACCAGAGAAAAGTAAATTTCCAAAAAAACAAAATTCTGTCTCTCTGGCACAAAGGGTTAACAAACTTTAGCAGTATCCCACACCATAAAGACATGACAAAACATACCAGAGTGTTGTGATTGCATTACTCTTTCTTAAGAAAGTTCAATTCCCTCTCTTCTCATAAAACAAAAAGCATAGAGGCAAGAGTATGATTGTTCATTTGCTCACACGTACTTTGCTTTAGATTCCCTCCCCTTTTCCAAGGTTATAGGCAAAAATATTTAGTACTTCTATACTACATCTTTATTTCTTATTTTTTATCTTCCCAATTCCTATTCCTCCATTTCTAAGAATTTATAACACAGAGGTGAGAAGGAATAATGAAACCCAAAGGGCATGAGCAAGGTGATATTAGGGCAAGGGTCAGCAACTTTTCCTGAAAAAGACAGTTTGTAAATATTTTAGATTCTGTGTGCTATATAGTCTTCATTGGGACTACTCAACTCTGCCATTATTGTACAAAAGCACGCTTGGACAATAGGTAAACAAATGGGTGTGACTGGTTAAAAATTATTTACAAAACAGATGATGGGAAAGATTTAGCCCATACACCCTAGTCTGCAGGTCTGTTTTAGAGGAGCCAGAAAGTGCTGTGGTTTTCAGAAACAAACAAACAAAAAATATCTTCTTACTCTAAATATTTGAAATCAGTTTTTTTTAAACCAAAGACAAAAGCTTTATTCCAAAATAGTGGAGAATATTTGAATTGCTAATATCCCAGTATGGTACTGTGACTAATGATCAAGCCTTTTCTCAAAGAAGACTTCCGTGTTTGAGAAGAGGATAAATCTCAGAGAAATGTATCCCCAAACGTTGGGAGAAGGGACTCATAAATGTTGGACTAGCATTCAAACAGGGGAGACTCAGGAGAAAATAGGTCAGCTTAGTGCACAGTTTGGTCAAAACTCAGGACACAGCAAAATAATGCAAGGTTGGACAAGGGCTCTAATCCAAATAAAATCTAAGGGCCAATTTATAATTGAAGACTCCTCCTTTTCAGCTTGCTTCCACAAGTATCCCCTTCTTCAGATCTTTAACCCAATTGAGACATCCAGCCCATTGGACTTGAGTTTTCCGTGTTACCCTCTTCCTGTCCTCACTCCCTTGCTCTGCCTGTTTGAGTTGTGTGGCCTAACATAATGATCATTCTTCTGCATATAATTTTCTTTCCCTTGCCCCTTTCTCCTTCCATGTGTTTAACTGGCCCAACCAAAATCTGAGTTAAATTTAACGCCTAAACCATTCTTTGCCTTCATCCAAGTTTCTAATTCTGGCAAATCCTACTTTAAATTTATGACTGCAAACCTCAAAATGAGTTCTTCATGCTGTCTAGTAACACTTCTATATTCTGCACTCAGTTCACTCTTCATTCTCTGAGATGCCCTTTTCTTTGCATCCCAACTTCTGACAGCCTATGGACCACAAACTTAGTGACTTAAAGCAACATAAAGTTATCATCTCACTGTTTTGTAATTAAAAGTTCAGGTGTGGTTTGGCTGGATGCTCTAGTTCAGGATCTCACCAGACTGATATCAGGGTATTAGCCAGGGCTACAGCTCTCTCCCGAGGCTGGGGGCATCTGCCAAACTTGCTGGATGGTGACAGAATTCATTTCTGCAATTGTAGGATGGAGGTCCCCATTTTAGCGCCAATTGTTGGCCAGGGACCACTCTCAGCTCCTAGAGGCCACCCACAGTTCCTTGCCAAGTGCCCCATAGGGCAGTTCACAAAATGGATATTTGCTTTCTTTGAGGTCAGCCAGGTATAACCCTCTGATTTTCTTTTCTGAGACAAAATGAGATGTTTTTTGGGGTTTTGTTTGTTTGTTTGTTTTTTACAGGGCTAACCTCATTAGGTCAGGTCCACTCAGGATAATCTCTCTTTTTTTTCATATAACAATAAACAATATAATCACAGGAGTGGTATTTCTTCATATCATAGGTTCCACCCATGCTCAAAGGGGAGCATATTATATGAGTAATGGTCATTGGGAATCATCTTAGAATTCTGTCTACTACACTCCTCTTTCTCACTCCAGGTAACAGTTTTACTTCTTAATTCATTAATAAAAAATAATAAACAGAAGAAAACTTTACCCTTCTACTGGGAAGCTTACCAACCTCCCTTTATCTAAAGCCCTCTCTATACTTTGTATTCATGCCTAAAACTACAGAAGAATTGCCCATTTCCCTATCTAAGGGAAACTCCACCTTTTGTACACTAGACCTTATCCAAACCTACCTACAAAAAGTCTTTACTATTCTGATTATTTCCTTTCTCTCCTGTGTCATCTATTTTATTCCCCCAATGAACTAAATCCTCCTATCCATGTATAAACAATCTATAATGTGGCCCATCTATAAATAAAACCTCTCTTCTAACTCACATTCCCTTCCAACCATAACCCCATCTCTCCATTGCCCTTTGGAGCAGAATCTCTAATTTCAGTTATCTCAACTTGCTCACCTACCATTCTCCCTAGAACTTACTTAAATTAGGCTATTCTTCCTACCACTCTCATCAAAGACATTAATAAAATCCTTTTGCCAAATGTGCTGATCAATTTTTAGTTTCCATTTTACATGAACTTTCATTGCATTTGTCATAGCCGATCACTTCCTCCTTATTGAAACACTTTCATCTCTTGAGTTTCTGGATACCATTTGATCCTATTTTTTTCACTGATGGTTTCTTCAGTATCCTTTGTGAATCTTGCCTTCTTATTCAGACCTCTAAATATTGTGTTGGTTATATATTGCTATGATAATGCTCATAAAATACCACCCTAAAATTCAGTGTCAGTCAGCAATAAACACCTACACTTCACTTGTCTGTGAGGTTCAACTGATCTATACTGCACTCAGCTAGGCTCACTCATGCACCTTGGGTTGATCCTGTATCTCCCATCCTCCTGCTGGGACAAGAGGTATCTGGGCATATCTTCTCATGGTGAGGGTAGAATGTAATAGCAGAACAGAAATGTACAAGTACTTTCTCAAGCTTCTGCTTCTATCACAACTGCCAGCATCCCATGGGTCAAAGAAAGTTTTAGGCCCAGAGTAAGGATGTGATACCCCAATTACATGGCAAAGAGCATGGGTAAAGGGAAGAGAACAGATGTGGAGCCTTCAATGCAATCAATCAGCCACACCAGCTCTCATCTTCATACCTCTTTTCTTCTTTGTCTATGCTAAGCACTTAGATGATCATATCATTTTGCATTACTTTACATATCACCCCTATTGTTGACTTCCAAATACAGATTCATATCTCCATCCCTGAGCTCTACCCTGAACTCCATACTAATTTATTTAGTATTTATTTGCACCTCAACTCCACTTGGATGTCTAACAAATATCTCATACATAACATGCCCCAAACCAAGCATTTGATCTTTTTACTTAAGCCTGCCCCTACTTCATCATTTTCTGTCTCTATGCATGACATCATCTTTAACTCACTTGCTCAAGCCAAAAACATTGAAGTCATTACTGGCTTCTCCTTCTTATACATTTACAAGCAATCTATCAACAAATCCTTCTGACTCCGCTTTAAAATCTATTCTCTATCCAATCATTTCTCATCACCTCCTTTGATACCACCTAGACTGAGACACCTTCCTCTCTCATCTAAATGACCATCACTCCTATCCAAGAGGATTTCCTGTTTTTGCCCTGCTACAGGCTTTTCAATTTATCACCCAATATGATATTTCTAAACATCATCAATAATGTGTATCACTTAACTAACTCTCTTGCATTAAATCATCAAATAGTTCCCTTTCATTCATGTATAGACTATAGGACAAAGTCCATCAATGACACCTAGACTAAATGATATAAATCCCTATGTGAGTGTGCCTTGGTCTAACTTTCCAACATTGTCTGAGCTTTCTTTCTCTTACTAATTCCATTTTACCTACAATGACATATTTACTGCTTTTCTAAACCAATAAAAATAATCCCACCTTACAGTCTTTGTGGTTCTGTCAAGAATATTCTTCCCCGAGATACATACAAGACCTCTTTCTTACCTTCACTGAGGTAGAGAGACATCCCTTGGCCATACCATCTAAACTAGAAGCCACATTGTTTTCTATGCTTTTATTTGGCTCCATATTTATCTATACTACTACCACTACTTAATATCATGCTATTTATTTGTGTTCAATGTCTATATTCCACAACAAAATAAGGCCTCATGATAGCAGCCACTTCATCAATTTTATTCAGTGCTATATCCCCTGTGAATAGAATAGTGCATGATACATGTGAGTACTCAAAAATATTTATTGAATGTTGAATGCTAAATAATTTAGATAACATTGAACAAATAATCCTTTTCATCTTCAGGACATCTCTACAACCCTCTTTACCCTCTTATTCATACTAGTGATCCTGTTGGTTGTAACAACAGTATGTAAGCATTAAAGGTTAATAATAATCAATATAATTAAGGGATAAAATTCTTATAAGC